>NC_051176.1:195528974-195618693 GCF_013339695.2 Rhipicephalus sanguineus
CCCAATTCAGAACTCCTTCGGGTCGACCAAGACATGGGTCAGTAACGAAGCTTTGTGCGGTCTTAATGGAATCACCAAATACAGGTAACCAGTTTGCTAATTTCGCTGACGGGACATTCCCGTGTATGTTAGGAGGAATAAGAGAGAGAGATTATTTGGCTCCGCCAAGCGACGTAGTATTCTGCGAAAGCAGATTCTAAAGATGTGGACACAGCCAAACGCGGTTGAAATCTCGAAGAGCGTACAGGCGTGACAGGCGCACTGCCGACACAGACGAGGAACGCTAAGCCCGACAGGCTGAAGCAAACGCGTACAAGCGCTGCAGAGCCGAGGAACACCTTGCCAGAGCATCGGTCGCAACGAATTTGCCCCACTGAGTCCAGCTGAAGCCTCGTGTTCTTTCCTGCCATCCGCGAAATCTAGATAGGTAGGGTAAAAGTGCTGTCGTACTAAAAAAGCTCGAAAAAAAAAACGGTGTATTGAACTGGCAAGTGCTAACTTTCGTGTTTTTAACGCACGATAAGTAAGTAGTTGCATGCCGAAAAGACATCAGAAGCAAGTAACTTAAACTGGGGGGAAGAAACTGCGAAATGCACTAGCGCCGAGAGCATAAAGGTTAGAAGAAATGAGGACCCGTGTAATAAATAATAATATTGATAAAGATGCGTCTAACCTGGATGCCCGGGTGCGAACTAAATTTTATTCATGGAGTCGCGGGATGGCTCTTGGTACAGCACGCGAAATTGCGCGCAGCGCCGATAAAGGCCTCTGCCTTGCGACATTCTTTAGTCTACGGATGCCGGTTCAATAAAGTAAGCACTCGATAGACGCGTTCGAGCGTATACGACGCAGGCTCCCGAGTGCCAAAACACGGTTGACCGGAGTGCGCAAGAAAACTCAAGGGGAAAGAAGGAACTATCATATACATCTACTTTATGCGGCAAATGGCTCAAAATACTTAACAGCCTGCGGGGACGCGTTTTTCGCGATGCCTTAAAAACGCAGCCTTCCTACGAGCCTTCCGCAACCTCTGAGTGTGTTCTTCGCCATCGAAACGCAAAAAAAGCATTTCAAGAAAAAATGCGAAAAAAGACGTTTGTATTAGGCTAAAAGGTCACAACACGGGCGTGGGCGCCGCAATGGAATGGTGCCGCATCGCGGCTGGTATGTTTATACCTCGCCGTTTTAAAACGTGCAGCATTGCGAAAGCCAGACCAACTTCACCCCAATGCGCCACGGTGGTCTAGTGGTTACGGCGCTCGACCTCTGACCTGAAGGTCGCGGGATCGAATCCCGGCCGCGGTAGCCGCATTTTCACTGGTGGCGAAAATGTTTGAGGCTCGTGTACTTAGATTTAGGTGCACGTTAAAGAACCTCAGGTGGTCGAAATTTCCGGAGCTCTCCACTACAGCGTCCCACATAATAATATCATGGTTTCGGGGCGTTAAACCCCAACAGTTATTGTATTAGCTTCGCCCTATAGTGATGTCTTGAATTCAGCATGGTGTTAGGTGGTGGCATAGGCTGCTTCTGCTTCCGCGGCCACCCACAACAGGCTAGTCAGGAGCTGTAACTTCGCAGGAACAGTGCCTTGAACTTAACTCTCCACTATAAGTGATTCCCACTGCATAGATGTTCTCACACTGCGCGGTATTACTGAGACGAGGTATGTATAGTACTATATATTACGCCACTTTGGCAGAGAGCTCACCGTGCGGTGAGGGCACGTCAACCAAGCTCCCGTTAGCGGCAGCATATGCTGCGACAAAGCGGTCCTGCTGGAAGCAACAGCGTTAGCCACTTTGGCAACGAATTCGGGCACTATGTAGCCCACGTCTTGGCCCTGGAGGATGTTGATGCAACGAATAAACCAATGCGCACGTCTGCGCTCTGCAGCACGTTTACGCACTTCACGGAGCACAAAAGAAGGCACACTCGCTAACACTAAAGACGAAACATATATATAAGAACCAACCAACACTACATTTTTGGAAGCTAATGTAAACAGGGGGTGCTGAGAAACACGTGGAAAGCGCTTCAGGCTGAAAGGGCATACTCTTCATACACTGTTATCACTCTTTCACAAAACGTAACTTTTTGAAGATTGCAGATCGATTTTATTCTCATTCTGCGCATTCAGTCAAAAAAAGTAATCATTTTGCTATGAATATAAAAACTGGCCACTGGAAATTTTCCTTCTGTTGTCTAAGAACATCTTAAACAGAAAATTCATGCCTCATCACTGCGTTCAGCTCATTCTTGAAGCTTAGTATTGTCCACAATGTTAGAGGTATTGTCCAATGAAATGGCCCGAGTGGGCGCAACAGACGACGGCGTTTTGTTTCGTTGCCCTAAAGTGATGCTATTCCATGGTTTAAGTTTATTATTATTATTATTATTATTATTATTATTATTATTATTATTATTATTATTAGTCCCGCACCATGGCTCCCAGTCGGGACGCATGCTTGCTATGCTCCTGCCCGTTTTTCGGTAAGCAGCAGTTTTTCCGCTGTGAAAATTGCTCTAAACGTGTTCATGCGAAGTGTGTAACCTGGCCTGATGAAGAGCTGCAACTCCTGAAGTCTGGATCGCGCTCGTTTTGCTGCAATTTATGTGATCTGAGCCGTGCTGCTGGTAAGCCTAGCGAAGACAACTCGGCGGCGTGCATCGATGAGCATTGCAGCTCTCAAACCGGTTCCCTCTCCACGTGCACCCCTCCGGATGGCGATCTCGCCGGGCTGCGCCGCCTTCTCCTCGACGCTTTGGAGGGAATCTCGTTCCTCAGCGACGAGGTATCCCAACTACGCGAAGACAACGAGCGCCTCCGTAAGGATCACTCCCGCGGTGTTGAACAACAAGCCCGCGTGGTCGCCTCCCTTCGTGCAGAGGTCCGCTTCCTGCGTGAGGAGCTGACGCGCCGCACGGCCGGAGTGGCAGTGAAGGCACCTGTGATCCCCCCAGCGCATGTGATCGTTGAGCGATCAGTGACTTCCGAGCAAGCTGCCTCTTCTGAACCACCTCTCTCCAAAACTCTTTCATCTTCGAATTCGCCGCCAGCTGACGTAGACACGTCCGAGCGTGGCAGTGTGATGCCTGCGACAGCCTCTTATGCAGCGGTGACTGAGGGGGGAAGAAAGAAGAAACCCGCCTCTTTTGGAGCTATGACAACATCGAATATATCTGTAGCTCAACGGCCACAACGGCCACAACGGCCAAAGGCCATTTTTGTTACGAAGCTGAGCCCGGACACCACTGTTGCTGACATCAAAAAACATATTGCTTCATTCGATCTGTCTCCCATCTCCTGCCGGCGACTTCAAACCAAATTTCAGTCCTATTCTTCGTTCTACATCGAAGTCGACAAGGAAACACTACAACGCCTGAATGACCCTTCGATGTGGCCCCTCGGATGCCTCTTCAAGCCATTTCGTGGGGAGCTGCGCGATGACATGCTTCACCCCTCTGAGCAAGTGACAGGAATCGAAAGTGCCGTGTAACGTAGACATATTCTACCAAAATGCTCGTGGTCTACGTACCAAGACACGAGAGTTTTTTATCTAATGTTCTTTCGTCTTCTTTTCCTATTATTGCTATTTCTGAAACCTGGCTAGGCGCTGAAATTCCCTCATCTGACTTTTTTCCCCCGACCTACACCACCTTCCGCAGTGACCGAGATTTCAGTGAAACCAAGCAGAAAGGCGGTGGCGTGCTGATTGCCATTGACAATTCACTGAAATCCGTTAGACGGAAAGACCTAGAAACTATCGAAGAATCCATTTTGCTAGAAACCAACCTTGAGCGCAGTGAAAAATTGTTGATTGGATGTTTCTATTTACCGCCCAGCATGTCCCCTGCCTCGTTTCATGATGTCATGTCTTCCATTGAACTTGTGGTATCTTCTCATAGTGGGCACAGAATTATTGTTCTTGGGGATTTCAATGCACCTGGAATTGACTGGAGCACGCTTACTTTTTCTCATTACAATCATTTCATAGAGAAAAAGTGCAGCCTGCTCTTGGACTTTCTGGCGTTTAATTCCCTACTGCAACATAACTCAGTCGTCAATTCCAGTGGCAATGTCTTAGACCTGTGTGTGTCAAACGATCAACCCCTTGAAGTTTCCCGCTCCGACATCTCTCTTGTACGTCCGGACAAATTCCACCCACCACTTAACGTAAGATTATCCGCATCAGCCGAAACAACGAGCTTCAGCAGTTACGTAAACAAAAATCCGAGATTTGCCTTCAAGCGAGGTGATTACACAGGCCTCTATCATCACTTGTCTACCGTTGAGTGGTCACAGGTTACTGACAAACCAAATGTTGATGAGCAGGTTGATCGGTTTACGGAGCTTGTACTAAGCAGCATGCGTAATTTTATTCCCCAATATACACCTAAACAACGTAAATATCCCCACTGGTTCTCATCTGAACATATCAGTGCACTGAAGCATAAAGATCACGCACACAGGAAATCTAAATGTTCTCCATCCAGCGAGTGGAAGGAAGAGTTCAGCTTCCTTCGAACTCTCTCTAAACGCCTATATAAACGGGATCATAGTTCGTATATTGAATTCTTAGAAAAAAGCGCCTCTGACAGGCCGGCTGAGTTTTGGAAGTATGTACGTAAACGGTCCAGCAAAAGCGGAGAGTCCTTCAGACTACTGGACTCAAATGGGGTAGAAGTGCATGCCGTCGCTGACTGTTTTGCCACGCATTTCTCATCCGTTTATAAGGCCTCAGACTCTAGCACTGATATCAAACAACAGCCCAAGGCGGTTAGCTCATCCAGTGCTTTGTCGCTGGATGAAAATCTTATCTGCGAATGCATTAAGCGCTTAAAACCATCCTTATCATGTGGGCCAGATGGCATCCCCTCCGCCATACTAAAAGCTTATGGTAGTATATTTGTCCCAGTACTAACTACGATATTTAATAACTGCCTGGACACTTCCACATTTCCAAGCATGTGGAAAACTGCTCGTGTTTTTCCAGTATTTAAGTCGGGCTCTAAAACAGATGCTTCTAATTATCGCCCGATTTCTCTACTATGTGCCACATCAAAGATCTTCGAGCTGGCTCTTCACGACATATTGTCTTTTAGTGTGAAAAACTCATTGATTCCTAATCAACATGGTTTTCTCGCTGGCCGCTCAACTACCACAAATCTTGCTAGTTTCATGACGCAGATCTCCACACCTATTTCTCATAGAGGACAGGTTGACGTAATTTACTGTGACCTGAGCAAGGCATTTGACGTAGTCAGCCACACGCTGATTATGGTTAAACTTGCGCACTTTGATGTTGACTTGTCAGTTGTGAATCTCCGGCAGAGCTATCTGCTCAATAGATATTGTTATGTTGCCGTAAATGGCCAAACGTCTTCTTTGTATAAAGTGACTAGTGGGGTCCCTCAAGGGGCGGTATTAGGCCCACTCCTATTTTTAATTTACGTTAATGATGTTTCTTTTGCCATTCGTAATTTTTCTTTCCTCTTGTATGCCGATGACATCAAGATTTTTAAGGAAATTCATTCAGTTAACGACTGTCGCTTGCTGCAGTCAGACTTGCGCTCTTTTTCCGAATGGTGCGACGGTAATAACCTTTCTCTGAATACCTCGAAGACAAAATTCATGTCTATCACTCGCAAAACATCTAGCGTGTCATTTCAATACTCTGTCAATTCTGTGCCGTTATGCAAGGTTTATGAAATCAGTGATCTTGGTGTTGTTGTTGACAGCGCGTTAAACTTTTCTTCTCACGTTAAGCGTGCTGCTATGCGGGGCCTTCGTTCTCTCGGATGTGTTTGTAGAATATCTCGAGAATTCAGGTCTCCCATGGCCCTACACAAATTGTACACGGCAATATGTCTTCCGCAACTTGAGTATGCGTCCGTGATATGGAATGGCATTGCTCAATCCAGCGGTAACACCATTGAACGAGTCCAGAAAAAATTCCTCAGCATATATAACCATCGCTTTGCTAAAAATGACTCTGGATCTCGTTCAAGTACTGCTGAATTATTATCACTGCCATCACTTCACTGCCGACGAAATCGCTCTGATCTCTTATTTCTTACAAGCTAGTCCACGGTATCATATCCTGCCCTGTACTTCTCAATTGTGTAAATTTTCGAATTCCGCGTAAGTTAACCAGAGAGAACAGACCGTTTCATGTACCCGCCTGCTTCTTCCAACACTCTACCGTTCACAGAATACAAAGTCTCTATAATGTTAATTTTCTTGATCTTGACGTTTTTCATCGCCCACAATCATTGTTTTTATCCGAGCTTTGCACTGTTTTGACATAGTGTGGCACAATGTACAAAGTCTTCCATTCTCAGTCTTTCCACATAGTTGTATATATGCAATCTAATTTTTTATGCCCCGTCAATATTTCTCGTGTTGTCTTATTTTACTCCTCCCCTTTTGTGTTCATTTCTCTTTGTCTACGTGTTTTTGCTCTTTTTATTTCTGAAAACTGTCTGTATTGTATTGTTTATTTTTATTGTTTTTTTTTTTGCGTGCGCCAGCACAAGGACCTTACGGTTGTTCCTGGGCACGTTAAATAAATCATTGATTGATTGATTGATTATTATTATTATTATTATTATTATTATTATTATTATTATTATTATTATTATTATTATTATTATTATTATTATTATTATTATTATTATTCAGACATAATATCGCTCGCTGACAACCAGCGTGGCTTCTTGGCATGAAATCCGCAGTACACCATGGAGTACATCACGTACACCAGATGTTTCCTAAAGTGGTCTGATAAAGAAACATACGACAACTACCAGCTCTGCTGTAGCTCTACCACGATTGCTTCAATTGTACCACTACTCTAATATCACCAATGAGTAGTGGTACCATCCTAGGTGGTACTCATCGTATGCTAAATACTACGCACTGTCAAGTGAATATCCTCCCTTCAGAAAGCCGAGCAACCGCTACGAGGGCGATCGCATATTTTCATCGATAAATGTCGATACGTGGGACTGGAAAATCCTTTCATCATCCAACATAGGTCACTCTTTGTGGAGAATCGGGCAGCGCCCGTATGAGTTGCAAAGGACTCCATCCAAATAAGACACCCACGTGCAATACTTTCTTCAAATTCCCACCAAAAACTGAGCAGCCCTGTCACCTCATTCGGCAGCGCAATTTCCATTCACATTCTTATGTGCACCGGTGCACTCATTTTTTAGTTGCTGACGTACATTGGAATGATTATTTGCGAAAATCACGAAATACTATGCCGTTGGGGTGCCAATGATTTCTATCGAGCTTGCCTTTACAGGATCGAAGGGACAAGCTCGTTATAGTTGGTTTGAATCCATGAAGACACACAGGGACGAAGAAAAAAAAAACAGACAAGGACACAGCGCTACTTGCAACTGATTTTATTTTCGCTCAAACCGATAAATATATACCGAGCGAGCGGAAACAACAGAAACAACGAAAGAACAATCAGTGGGTATATCGCTGAACCGAAACACGTGTACAATCTCAGCACTCTCAGGTCATTTGGGCATTCATTGCCGAGATTGTGCCTGCATGCCCCTGTTTGAAAACACCTCTATCTTGTATAAGGCACATAGTAAAATGACTAGAGAAATTGTTGAGGCCTATGAAATTAATAGATTAGAAGAAATGTGCGTTAGCCAGCCTTCCCTCTCGCTTTCTCAAAAAGGGTTGCAATATCTTGCTTTGTCGCGTTGATACTTTTGCTATGTTGTGATATTGCCCTGTACACGTGTTTCGGTTCAGCGATATACCCACTGATTGTTCTTTTGTTGTTTCTGTTGTTTCCGCTCGCTCGGTATATATTTATCGGTTTGAGCGAAAATAAAATCAGTTGAAAGTAGCGCTGTGTCCTTGTCTGTTTTCTTTCTTCGTCCCCGTCTGTCACGCTTACCACTCTTCACAGTTAACTTAATCTTATTTGGCAACGGTTTCGACCAGTGGACCGGTTTTCGTCAGGGCTTATGAGCAAATGCACACACACACACACACACATCGTCAGGGCTTATGAGCAAATGCACACACACACACACACACACACACACACACACACACACACACACACACACACACACACACACACACACACACACACACATATATATATATATATATATATATATATATATATATATATATATATATATATATATATATATATATATATATATATATATATATATATATATATATATATAAACGTCAGTAAACATACCGAAAAAAACCAACGTGCGTCGTACTCTCTCTTGTTCCTTATTCTACCGGGGCCAACGTGACTTCCTTGCTGCAACTATACATATATATATATATGGGGCTCATACCCGAGAAACGACATGCTCTCCAAAAATCCCAGCAAGACTAAGGACTGCATACTCTTCGAGAACCTTGTTCCGCATACAAAGGATGCCGTGCTACCTGCAATATTTCTTGCCTTCAAGTTACTGTTGCCTCTTGTGCCATTTTATAAAGGTCGGAGGCGGGAGGGGGGCACTCTGACTGCATCGACTCCATACGTGGGCCGCTCTACATTGTGGCTCATTTTTCCTTGCTTTCCCGTGCGGAAATCAGTTTCGTCAGAACTTCAGCGATGCTCAAACATGCTTGAACGAGCAGCGTTAAAGGTCTGACAGAGACGACAACAGGAGCAGTGCTGCCGATTCACTTGTCTTGTCCTCGTTCTACAGGCATTCAAAGCGGACGTGATAGCGGCACGCGTTACGCACGCTCGTTGCACTCGAACAGTGCGCCTTTCCCAGCTCTCCGCAAAGGCATTGGAGCGACGCATCTTTCGTTCCTCTTTTTCACCCAAGTATCGCCGCACCACAAAGGATTTGACAAGGTTATGACTCTTCAGCGAAACAAGACCCGCTGTTCTACAGACAGGAAGAACCGCGGTAGAACGTTAGTGTCTGCAAACAAGGTCTGCGAGAGAAAAAACAAAAGCCAGTACAAAGCACAGTCAAGATCGAAAAGAGAATTCTGGCGCAAACCAGAACAGCAAGCGTATTGAATACGCGTAGTATATTGTTTCTGAACCGTGAAATTGCGACGTCGGAGCGCAAAGCAGAAGCGGAAACTATTCTACAGATTTATTTTACCACGCTCCTATTGCCAAATAAGCGCACTGCCATCGTCAAAGAAAAGCAGGCGAAAAGTGGTACCAAATATTCTGCATATGAGAGATTCACACTCCTAACAGACCCACCAATAAGCCTCTTAATTTAGTTGTATTTCTCATTATCACTAAATAATACTGCGTCCATCTTTATATTCCCGGTCCATAATAAACATTACATGGTTTTTTAAAGGCCGTCGATAGAAAAACACCCATAGAACTAGTGAAGAAATTCCCAGTTTTTTAATTAAAAAATTCTTAATTCGTGTTAAAAATGCCGGCGATCTTCAGAAGATTTTCTACTTTTCATTATATGTGCTTTAGAAAGAAAAAAAAAAGCGATATCCGTGCGCACATAATACAACGAGATTGTAACAGTTAGTACTGTTGAGAGTTTTTATTTATTACTTTTATGCGTGTAAATGGTTTAACACAATCAAGATGGATTCAATTCACTGCGCGGAATCTGCGCTAAATGTCGACATCAACGGCTGCTGAACTTGCGGGTATTCGAGGAGTATTTCTCCTCGTTAGTCGAGAAGATCCTCAGCAAACATGAACTATATTGAAGTGGCCCTGCAACACTTTTTGAACATGGCCAGAAAACGCTGCCGATTGGTAGTCGAGGCTTCTGAGAACACGTGAGCCAAACATTATAGCGCAGCACACAGCCTCGAGTTTACAATTATTTTTCAAAGATTCACAAAAAAAAAAAGATTTTTGTTTAGAGCCCTACACTTCCTTGGCTGCGTCTGTTTCTGCTCCTGCGCGTTTGTGTTCAGCACTTGCTTTAATTATATAGGCCACGGAAAAATAAAACACGGCACATACAGCCATGCGCGGATCCAGGGGCCATATCCAGATGTCCCGATCCTGTCCCCCTATTCCCCTCTCTGAGGTTTGTGTCCGCGGTGCCACGTAGCGTACGGTGCGTGACAAACTAATGAAGTCCTTCTCAGCTTTGACTATGCAGTAGGTACGCTCACTGGGGCGTGCATAAACTTATTACATCGCAGCTGTGTATGGCTAGTCTGTGTCTGTGTGTGTTCAAAAGCCTCCAGCGCAAGGCGTGTGCCACAGAAATTGGGCAGACCCCACTTATCACCACTGGTCCAGTGAAAATTAAGAAGGGAACACACGGACGGCAAACACCAATTAAGATCGTGCGCGAAATGCCAAGCGCATGTGGGAAGCCAGACAAGACGATGCATGTCGCGCCAACAAGACATGCATGCTGTTCAAATTAAAAAAAAATTAAGGGAGCATACGCTAAACTGAAATGGGACTTTCTGGAAAGACATTTCGCATTTAGTTGCAGGACGTGTGTGATTGGCTATGTGTTACATGTGTGTTGTTACATGTGCTACATGTATGTTATATGTGTGTTACATGTTGTTACATGTGTGTTGTGCGATCAACAGCTTCCCTGGTCGTCCACCTTCACTGAGTGGAATGGTTCCTCAATTATTATTATTATTATTATTATTATTATTATTATTATTATTATTATTATTATTATTATTATTATTATTATTATTATTATTATTATTATTATTATTATTATTATTACTAAGACGACTGCTTTAAGTGCCTCATCGAACCCTGGCCTGGATAAACGCGGCGCGCGGTACGAGAACCCATGTGACCTTACAGAAATCAGTCAAAAATCAGGGTTCGAGCCGCAATTGGATGAACCCAGGCATTCTGCGTGGCAGTCAAGCGTTCAGCCACAGAGGTACGCCAGTGGTTGAAACCTTTTTTGGAAAAAGACACACGTTCGTCATGTCGGGCGAAGAGTGACGTTAACAGATGAAGTATTGCGTGGCCGAAGCGTAGAATCGCACCAGGCGTCACACCATGCAAACTAAGTAACGAGTGAATGGTGTAAAGCTTTCCACCCATTACAGTGGGCTCAGTAATCATCATCATCATCATAATAATGATCACTATCAGCCACGGCATCAACAAAACGTGGAGCTACGTAGGTCCGTTGTCTCATAGACGTGCAGTGGTATACTTACGTAGGTCCGCGTGTTGTCTCATAGACATGCGGTGGGTACTTCGCTAAAGTCTGCGCACATTTGAAAAATACATACACAGACAAATGTGCTCGCATGAGAAGTTCAAAGGGTCCATGTAATGCAAAACATGTGTAGCTATGGTGAGACGGGTGATCTGCTCGATGCAGATCACCTGTCTTCAGTAGCGTAGCCAGGGGGGGGGGCACACCGGGTCCGTGCCCCCCCCCCCCCGAAATTTTTTTCTCCCATGGTATACAGAGCGCAAAGTGACACTAGACCACACTTCCCTGCCCAGCCCCCATTCAGATCAAGGAGGTGCCCCCCCCCCCCCCCGAAAATAATTTCTGCCTACGCCTCTGCCTGTCTTGCGCCTTACATGAATGCAGCCAAACTTTCGCCTTATTGCGCTACAAGAGCGCAATACCAGCTATTTTTTTGTTTTTATCGTAAGCATACGTGTAATCCTCATCAAGGTTGGTGGTTGTCCGCGGGCACGAGGAATAGAACCCAGAACCTCCCGTATCGGAGGCGTACACTGGAAACACGTGGACACCTTTGCGGGGACTCGAGCGTGTAGCCGACCATGCCCGCTTTCAATATTGGAGATGGTTCCCCCTCCTCCGTCGGCAAATACGCCGATACTAGCGGCGCAAAGCTTAAACTTGCTTTGACGAGATCTCCTCAGCGGCAGCCTTATTCGCAATGCTGGCGCGCAGGGCACTAAAGCATCGCGCAGGCTGCTCGTACCGCAAAGAAACCAGCGCGGGTCGTGGCGGCGAACGAATCAATGGCGATAGGAGGAGATGCGCTGTAAAAATTAATCATATATATGCCTTCTGTGCTGGAAGAAAACTTTGCCTCAATTGTTAATTCTCTTCCTAGTGCTGCTGCTGACAGTGACCGTTTTCGAAAACGATGGACCCCCTTCTGCCCCGATCACTTCCTCCCTTGTATAAACGCCTATGATAACGGTTGTGCTGCAGTGCAGATATTGCCTGTCAACTGAGAGTTTTCTTGGAGAAACGAAAAGGCCAGCTTACGGACGCGTACACAAGAAGAGAAGACGACAGACACTCGCTGGAACTAGCAACAGGTTTAATTAATCCATCACACATAACGTTTCCAGGAACCGTTCTCAGGTCACGCCTGATATTCACACGCTTCTAGAAGAGGGACCAAGTTCAGCCTGGAACCATCCGTGCCCCCTTCACAGCTTCTGTCAACGGTCCATCACATTGCCAGCAAGGCACTCTCAGAAGAAAAGGAACATTTATTTCTGAGGGCGTGGACTGCCTTCTGCATTCTGGTGAGAAACCACGTAGAAAGGGCGAACGCGTAATACGCTCTGTTGTCAGCTATTTTCGTGAGCATAACCTGAACTTACTGCAAGCTGATAAAGAAGGCGGGCTTGTCGTCCTCACGCGCGAACTCTTCTCGGAAATAGCCATGCACGCGGTTACGAAGAATTTCAAAGCTGTAACCCTAAAACCCGCAAAACTTAAGACGAAGGCCATCAAATTTATCAATGAGGCAAATCTGGACAAGCTAGCCCTAGGAGGTACGGAAGACATAGACGGATAAGTTGTCCGTTTTCTTTGCAGCCAAGACGCATAGGTCGAATGCCCTTTTACAGTGACGGAGAATGGAACCTGGCAGCAACTTGTGGGTCAGTTACCTTCAACGCTGGCTAAATACGCTTGTTGTAGTTGATCCTTTTGCCACAAATTCTTCGGATGTTGTTGTCAACTTTCTGCGCGATAAACAGCCCATTGCTAATACGGCGTTCTTTTTAGACGTAGAGGAACTGTTTTATTCTGTGCAACACGCCGAACTGTTTGTCGCCGTACGGGAGCTTATCAACGAAAACGGAGCCGTCTCTTTTCACAATGCCTGTGGTGTCCTTTCTGATTCGTTTGGAAGTGCTCACCATGTACTTACCGTCGACGGTGGTTGAGATTGAGGATAAGCTGTTTGTGCAAAAAAAAAAAAAAAGGTATTTGCTTAGGATCCAGCGTAGCGCCTGTTTTATGCCACATTTACCTTTCCGAATTTGACAATGCTGTGAGCAGCTCTTTAAATGACGATAGGGTAGCAAAAATCTTCAGGTATGTTGATGATTTTTTGGTGCTAAACCTGAAGGACCCTTTGGACCTAGAATTGGTGTCATGTGATATCTTTAGCAAATTCACAGCGTGCAGCAAGGCTCTTACGTTTACTAAGGAACTGGCTTCAGATAATGTGATAAGGTTTTAGATTTAAGACTAACCTTTTCTAATAACGGTCACGTGTGTTGGATGTACGCGCCCCGTACCCAGAAAAAGCTTCTACCACTTGACTAACCACACTCTAAAATCGTGAAGCGCGCCATAGCCACCTTATGCATCAACAATGCCCTGAACGGAAGCTGCCATCACTTGATGGAGCAAAGTTTTCAAGAACAGATAAAACGTCTGGAGGTGGCTGGCTTCCCTAAAACTGTTCTCAAGGCGGTAACTGAGACAAAACTAAAAAAAGCTGAAACACGCAACTAAAGCAGAACGAGTTAGCAGTGCTAACAAAACTGCTCATGTCGACCGTAAGAGAGTAGAAGTCATGCCGAATATTGATAAGGTCTCACATAACGTGAAAAAGGTTGCCACACGGCATGGTGTTCGCGTCGTGTTTTCGGCACCGTAAGCTATCAAGTCTCCGTGGCAGGATTGATGGGCGGAAACCCAGAAGTGCCTTCTGTACCGGTCATAAATCTTGTTTTAAGTTCGTGCATCGCAAATGTTATTTATCGTATACCATTGTCGTGTGGTTGCGTGTATATTGGAAAAACGGGACGATGCATTAACGTCCGCTTAAAAGAATATGAAGTATCTATCAGGTCAGGAGGAGGAGCAAATCTGCCTCCTTATTGCCTGGTGTGGGGCTGTTCTGATCTGAAATGCACGCAAATCACTGGTAAGGGGGAACCACGCAATACGAACGTGAAGTGATTGAAGCGTATCAAATCCGGAAACATGGTTCGTAAAAAATGCGTTAGTGTACCTTCGCTGTCACTATCAAAGAAAGAGACTGATTATTTATAAAATTGTCGTTACTGATGTCATTCTCTCTTTTTGTGAATCAGGCGTGTTTTATGTAGGACGCATGCACGCTTGGCTTTCCTGGGAACGTTATGTGGGATGGTTTCATTAAACCTGTTGCTAGTTCCAGCGAGGGTCTGTCGTCGTCTCTTGTGTACGCGTCCGTAAGCTGGTCTTTTCGTTTGTTCAAGTATGTACCAATAGGCCCAGCAACAGATTCTCCTGAGAGTTTTCATCAGCGCTTGATGTATGCAAAAGGTAGGTAAATCGCTATCGTTCTTCGCCTATATCATGTTACAACCAACTTAGAGGAGAGATTTAAACGCACGTGTCTATGGGAACCATGACAAGGAAATTGAGGACGGGGCTATCAAACAGCTTTATCGAGGAAGCAAGTCTTTGGGTGTAGGAACAGATGAGAGAGGTAGACGTAAACACAGCGGCAGAACTCGCCGAGGATTACTGCGCATGCTGATGTCGCCGCAGTATGCCGCGACGACAAAAAGAGAAGCGATAAAGCTGGATTTGGTTTCGGGAATACAGACGGTAAATTTTCCCGTAACGAGTCTGAACAAAAGGCATCGAATTTTCTAGCCAGGCATCGAGCGAAAGGCGGCAACGGACCTAAAGCAGCACAGTATGCGAAGGCACCCCCCCGCATTATTATTATTATTATTATTATTATTATTATTATTATTATTATTATTATTATTATTATTATTATTATTATTATTATTATTATTATTATTATGTATGCACAAGGATACAATTGCCACTTAGAGAGACACGACGCCGGCCTATTCTTTCGGGACAAGGGAATAAATAGACGAAATTTATTGTGCACTCGCGTTTAATGTGCGGAAGATAGTTGTTTGATGCATCCGCTACGGTGGTCTAGTGATTATGGTGCTCGACTGCTGACCCGAAGGTCGCGGGATGGAATCCCGGCCGCAGCGGCCGCATTTTCGATGGAGGCGAAAATGCTTGAGGCCCGTGTACTTAGATTTAGGTGCACGATAAAGAATACCAGGTGGTCGAAATTTACGGAGCCCTCCACTACGCTGTCCCTCATAATCATATCGGGGTTTTGGGACGTGAAACCCCGACAATTATTATTATTATTATTATTATTATTATTATTATTATTATTATTATTATTATTATTATTATTATTATTATTATTATTATTATTATTATTATAGTTGTTTGATGCAGCGGTGGAGAAATGTACCGCACGTTTCGGAGGTGCATGAAGTACTTGGCATTTTCCACAATTTAGCTACTAATAATCCGCTGCTTTGGAAGTCTTAATATATATCGGCACATCTCAGTGAATGGCCGAGTGTGTATAAAGTAGTGAGAAACTGAGACCATAGAGATGTGGCACATTACAGCTGCGTTTTTCGAGACAATTTTACGGTCTTATGCGCTTTGATTTTGGCATTTGGTGGTCGCAGAACACAGCGCTTGCTTTCGAATAGCGAGGGTTCTAATAATGGGCCCTTTTCGGCCAAATCTGCGTACGGAGGCGGAAGTTTCTGTGATATTCCCCCACTGAAGTAGCTTTCACGGCGCTAACACGTTCGAAGGAAAGGGGTCGACTGAGAAGGTAAATGACGCGCAACTACGTGCAGTGACGATTCATGCGTGCGGGTTGCCGAAATGGGGTTGGACGTTGCTACCGAAGAGCCGGAAGCCGGCTCATCGGTAGCAACGTTCGGTAGCAACGAAGGTAATAGTCGGTTCATCTACCTAGCATACAAGTATCCGGATTTTTTAAACTATAGCAGCTACAAGCACGCAACCTGCGCGTACATTTGGGAATTTCACAAGCAACTTTTTGTTCCCTGACACTATAGAAAAGGCATAGAACCTCTTCAATTTGTCTCGACAAGTCACTCAGCGCTGCTCAAATGTGATCGTTTCATGTGTTGAGAGCCCTCCCGGAACTTGCATGCATCGTATACATCAGCACTACGCTCCGAAGCTTTTTTTTTTCTTCTTTCTTGTCAGCTCTCTAGCATACTGATTTGGTTGGTACTCCATGGGTTCTGGAACTAACAACAGGGCGCAGTAACAAGTACCAACTGTTGCAGCAGTTTAGTATATTCACACCAACTGTTTCAAAGGTAGAAAAACGCCATTCAAATTAAATTAGGTTTTTATTCGGAATTTTTCTTACAGAATCAACGGAAAGAAAAATGCAAAGATAATAATAAAAAAACCTGCTGTGTGAGCAGCTTAACGAGGCTTCTACCACTTTTTTCTTGGCATGGGAAATCCGCATAGTACCAATATTAAACATTTGTAGAACCCTTTAGGAACTTGAGAAAGTGTAGAAAAGAAAATCTCATTACAACAAACGAAGTTTCGGGCTTACATAAAAATAAAATGGAGGACACTTAAGCTTCGCATTTAAGAGCGGAATGCGAAAGCTTAGGCAGGTACCCTTCGCAACACCTTCGCATTCGCTTTCCACGCTCCGCTTCTCGGCGGACACCTCAGCCATGCCGCGAGGAACGTCTGTGCGCGCAACATTCCGTTGGAAACGCTCCTAGTCTTCCTCCTGAAAATTCAGTTGCGAAGTGCCCACTGCGCGTCCGTAAGGCAATACGCACACCTACGCAGATGCACACTTTCTCGATGCTGTGGATTATGATGATAATGAATTATGCCCGAGTGCATTCTAATGGGTGGACATTTAAATCACTCAAATGCTGCGCAATTCACATGGTGTGACGCCTGGCGCGATTCTACTGTATATGCTTCTATCGCGCAATGTTAGATGTGGTAACGAGACTTTTCGCCCTACATGACGCCTTTATAGGTTTTTTTTTCCGGACCAGTTTCAAGCCCTGGCGTGACTCTGTGGTGTAACACCCGACTGCCACGCAGAATGCCTGGGTTCGATTCCGGCTTGAACCCATGATTTTGCATCATAGCATACATATGGCTCTTTTGGCGCACGGACAATGCCGCCGACGCCGACACTGGAATTTCTGCGGCACGGGCTCCTTAACGCTATAGTGTTAACAAGAAATCAAAAATAGCATACAGCAGAACCATTATTCGATTCACAAATTGCTAACAGGCTAACAATACTACAAAAATGGATTATAATACGTGTACACGTACCAGAAGATGTCTGAAAAACCGGAGAACGTGAGACGTACCAATGAACAATAGGCAAGTGAAATGCTACATATATGAGTTTTAGGATAGAAAGAAACACCGCAGGATGACCTTCTCGATTCTGCTGGGCCCGAGAAGGTCTGCAGTATGTTGTAATAAAAAAAAATACATGTTACTCAGATGAGCTACGAAGTTTTTCTGCAGTATTCTATAACCGGATGAGTAGAAAACTAAATTACACACCGCTATCCTTGAAGGAGAGAAGATTACTTTTTAAGGGCTCGTTTTTCTTTAATAGACACAATATTAATGAAAACGTACAGACAGCAATGCCAAGGAAAGTATAGGGGGTGTTATTTGTAATAATTTATAGTAGGTGTTATTTGTAGTAATTGCTGTCTGTTAGTTCTCATTAACACAGCTATATTGAATCAGAAGATTTTGAATTTGTTTTATAGACATATAAGAGATAAGAATCTTCTTTATTTCCAAATGAACTAAAGGAAGCGAAAATACAGTGTTCAAGTCTCTTAAAGAGACTTCAACACTCTAACAATGTGCTTGATTGGGCTGGTTGCTGCTGCATGGTAAACGAAGAATAAAAACAGCGCTAAACACGGAACGAGAAGAGGACACATAAACGGCGCTGATAGTGTTTAGCACCGTGTATGTGTCCTCTTCTTGTCTCGTGTTTAGCGCTCTTTTTATTCTTTGTTTACCTTGAACACTCTATCTCTGGTTAGTACGAGAAAAGGGTACAAACCAGCAGGGCCTTTGCCTAGTGTTATAATGTTATTCTATAGTTTTCCTAAGGTCACATTTAAGAATACAAGCGTTGGCTGGGAGCAAGCGTTGCTTCTATTTCATAAAGAGATCAATAAAATAATTGTTAGGGTGTTACGTCCCAAAACCATAATATGATTATGAGGGATGCCGTAGTGGAGGGCTGCGGAAATATGACCATCTGGTGTTCTTTAACATGCAGCTAAATCTAAGTACACCGGCCCCTAGCATTTCGCCTCCATCGAAATGCGGCCGCCGCGGCCGGGATTCAATCCCGCGACCTTCAGGTCCGCAGTCGAGCACCATAACCACTACACCACCGTGGCGGGTCATAAAGAGATTAAAGCGGCGTATTTGATCTATTGCTAGGATGTTAAATTCTCTGAACAATTTGCACTTCATGCGCTCCCCGATGGCTCCGTTACCACAGAAAGTCCAACATCATCGTTTCTCACAGCAGAGCTATATGCCGCATATGCGTGTCCGTTGTGGAATTATTCGTCTTCAACGAAGTCAGAGCTTGTAGCCACTTGGCTAGCAATCGGCTTCGTTAAATTATTGAAAATGCCAACCAAGTGGCTAACCAGTAATTTATTGACGGCCTTGACATGTGCTTAACATATTATTCCACTCCACGATGAACAGGCCCACGTGTGGCCTGCACTGTACTAGAAGAACTATACTAAGCTACTGGGCTTACGAACACGTTTTATTCCATTGGTGTGCAAATCATTGCGGAATCAAATGAAATTGAATGATGGATGCTTTAACAAAAGCGACCTGTGAATACTTGAAAGCCCATTTTTCTGCAAAGTCCCCGACCGCATCGATGTGCTTCGCAGAGAGTCATAAAGACGTCAATACTACGCGCAGTTGCGTTGCATCTCGAGTAGCACCTAGACCGTTGAGTTCCACGACACCCTCTTATATCGTATTTGCCTCAGAACTTTGTATAAAAACCATCGTTCGGAGCAAGAAGGCCAAGTTGTATACCATCTACTGTTTGACTGTCTTTGGCACATAACACAAGGGCAGTGCCTCGAACAGGAACTCTGTTTACTTGTCACCAAGCTTGCTTACTTGTCGAAACGTTATGCGCAGGACAATCATAAATACGGCACCAAAATTTATGAAAGCGCTTCAACGCTTCTTTGAAGGCGCTGGAATGTGGAATAAATATTGGCACGACTGCATCCTGTGTGGCACTGGTTCTTGCATCTGGCGCTTGTTTACCTGAGGCATTCATGGTCTTTGTTACAAGAACTTTACCGTAGACGCTCTTGTTCATAGTGCTATTACATATTCTGTGTTATTTGAGTATCACCAAATGGAATAATGTATGTTTTTCACACGGTGACAACAACGCCTTTTATATACTCGGTTATGACGACATATACACTCGCACCACCGCGTGCGTGCGCACACGCACACACACACACACACACACACACACACACACACACACACACACACACACACACACACACACACACACACACACACACACACACACACACACGGGCGCGCGCGCACGCACGCACGCACCGACAGACGTGCACGCGCTGTTTCAATGTGATGGAATGAGTAAAGCGGGCTTTTCCGCACAAAGGCTCTTATTGTGGAGTTGCCGACTTTAGCGTGCCCTGTTGCCTGAGGCAACGATATGAAAGGCACTTGCAAAGTCATTTTGGCTCGATACTGCAGTCAAATCTAGGTGCATTGATTTTGTGTTTCCAGGAGAGTGCGCTGTGACCAACCCAGGTGCGTTCCATGTGGACACAAAATAAAGCAGATTCAAAACTTTTGAGCTAAGACACCAAGCTGAATGTTTACCGTAAGTGCAATGCCTGTAGTTGTCACTTTAATTAGCTATGTACACATATAGGAACAACTATCGAGGTTGGTCGCGAGTACTTTTTACAGCCTTCCTCCCTGCGACCTCTCTGAGTCAGGACCTGAGCCAGGACGTGAGTTGTCGAGCAATTAGTCAAAGCCAACTTGATTGAGAATCAATCAATCAATCAATCAATCAATCAATCAATCAATCAATCAATCAATCAATCAATCAATCAATCAATCAATCAATCAATCAATCAATCAATCAATCAATCAATCAATCAATCAATCAATCGCTTTCTAGTTTCAGGCTCCTGTGTCATACTGGAGGTGCGTTTGGCGGCAAGCAAGGAATACATTGTAACCCGAATTCTCAAAGCCCTGCCATCTCACTATTACGGCGCTGTCTTACACAGCTACCTTGCTATTGTGTCTCTTACATGCACTGTTTGCCAATTGAAGAAGTAGTAAGCAGCGGACGCCGATAGTTGCATGTCTCATAGGTTTGTGAAGTTGCAACTTGATGTAATTTTCAGTTTCCGAGAGTGGGTCATGGAGCAGAAGAGCTACATTTACGTTGCCCAGGAGTAAGAAAATGGGGATGCGACTGGCAGGAGGAAGGGAGTTTCTCCGACATGCAAGTAAGTCTCTTCACGTTCGGGGCCCCTACGGACCTAAAACGGTTGTTTATAACAATAACGTAAATGCCACAAAATACTAGCACGAGTATATACGATTCGGAGTATTTATCACAAAAAATGCGGTCGAAGGGAAGAAGCCGGGACTTAAATAGGGCATTTCTTCCAAGTGTCTATTTTGAGATGAAATAATTTTTATGGTACTATTCTTTTATGCTACAAAATTCTAAAAAAGTTGCATGTAGTACTTATCACAATTCTAATGACTGAGCGAAATCGTTCGCTTAGGGCTTTAGGCGAAAGTGGACAAAATTGCATTGTATTTCTAACACAAGGCTGGGTGGCGTACAGGTGAGCTCGTCACTTGTAATCGTCGAGAGGCTCAGTTTTTCTGCGCAAAAGTATACCGTGGACGTCAACGTTAATCTTTCACTGTAAATTTAATATTGCGAATGACCAACAAGAGCAACCAGCCGCCCTGCTACACCTAATAACGGTGCACAAACAAGCGATGATCAGCGCTCTTAACAGCGCTCGTATGTTTCTTCCATATTGCACGTTCGTCCATTGTGTTTGTGCATCGGTATCAGAAGACGATGGGCACGTCTAACGAAATCTATAGGTGTTTATTGCTAGGAGGTTATCTAGCAGTAGCACTAAGTTGACCACTGCTGTACGATTAGGAAATGTCGCCGCAGCCAACGTTTCGACAAGTGGACTTGTCATTGATAAGAGCTCCTGTCTGTTTTTGGAGCTATATGACAAAAAATTATGTCTTCAGGGAGTCTCTTTCGAAATTATTTGAACACAAGCGATATGTGCTACATTATCCCCAGCAACGAACAGTATGGCTCTTATACCTGTGGCGCATGAGTGTGCACACTACATCTCCCCCTTGCTTTGCTCTAAGCTGCAGAGGAATCCTTTTATCTCGTCTCAGTGCAGGTGAAACAAATTGGGCGGCAGCTAAGCTTGCACATCATCCCCAGCTTATCTTGTCGAATGACATGTAAAATGGGAAATTCTGTCGCAGCGGTTTTCGTATCACGCGCGCGCCGCGGCTACCACCCCGGATCGAGCGAAACCCACGGCGCCATCTCGCCGATGGAGGTCACGCTTTCTTTGCCAAGCGCAGAGCCTCAGAGATCGGGCGGCAACGAGCTCTCCCCACTTACGAGGCCACGCGGTAAAGGAGGGAGCCAGGAGGGCGAAAATAGGGCAGGCAAACTGGAAAGCGCATAGGGAGCGATGCCTATCCTCTCTGGCCTCCAAGACTCGAGGCGCCGGTGTCGCGCCACACAGCGGCGAGCCTTGCAGACTCAGCAGCTAAAGCTGCGAGGCGCTGCCCTCCGACAAAGCTCCACAGATGGCGCCAGGAAGCCCTCGCGGAGAACTTGCGAGCATCGCAGGGAGCGCAATGGCGACAAAAAAAAAAAAAAAAAAAAAAACCCAGAGAGAGAGAGAGAGAGAGAGAGAGAGAGAGAGAAAGATAGGCAATATTAAATGAACGCGGATTGCGGCGCGGGCGAAACCCGATCCTCTGAGTGCACAGAACAGGGTTGTAGAGTTTCTTTGCTTTCGCATGAAAAGCAGCGAAGTTGAGCCGAAAGAAGGTGAGATTTTTCTATCGTGAAGCAATAAAGAAATAAATGAAACAGAAAACGGCTTTCTCTAGACAAAACTTGATAGAGACAGAGAAAATAAGCGTTAGGCAGGAGGAAGAGAGACCGCAGAACAAAGCAACGATTCATCGCTTCCTAAATTTAGAAAGTTTGGCTTCTACTTTCTTAGTATCGACAAATACCTAAAAAAGACCCAGCGCCATTTGGTTCTTCATCAACACGCAAATTAGCAGGCATACAAAACAAAGCTGGCACTTAACTTCTAGGCGTCAGATTTCCCCCGTAATATGGTGAGATCTTTGCAGAAGTTCTGCGACTTTGAGCGTATCTATCTATCTATCTATCTATCTATCTATCTATCTATCTATCTATCTATCTATCTATCTATCTATCTATCTATCTATCTATCTATCTATCTATCTATCTATCTATCTATCTATCTATCTATCTATCTATCTATCTATCTATCTATCTATCTATCTAGAAAAGGGCTTCAGCTACCTATCGCAGCCTCGCATATATATGGCCGATTACGCTCTGCAGCGCCGCCATGCGTTCACGAAGATGACAAGCATTCAATCCGAACGCACATAGGTCAGGATGAGGTCTTGCCCATAACGCGCTTAAGCTTGCCTTGATATGTGACACTGGAGCTGTAGTGGGCACGCATTTGGTGCGCCATCTTACTGCACACATCCTTGACGCCGTGAATGCGCTCTATACGTCAGCATTTATCCAGGTAGCCTGTCATTATAAATGCGAAGCATTTCTTAGCGGACTTCTGCGACGTTGATCGTATCTATCTATCTATCTATCTATCTATCTATCTATCTATCTATCTATCTATCTATCTATCTATCTATCTATCTATCTATCTATCTATCTATCTATCTATCTATCTATCTATCTATCTATCTATCTATCTAGCCGCCTACGACTTTGTGCTCTCCTGGCCGTTTCGTTAATCGGATGTATACCAAAAGTCGTGTGTCATAACATGGCCTTATTACAAACATAAATGACAGGTCATATCATGAAAATCATGACACGCATGTCATGAACAGCATGATTTACATTCCACAGCCTTTGGTCTCCCTGGCCGTTCCGTTAATCGGATGTATACCAAAATTGGTGTGTCATAACATGGCCTTATCACGAACATAAATGACAGGTCATATCATGAAAATCATGACACGCATGTTATGAACAGCATGATTTACATTCCACGGCCTTTGGGCTCTTGCGGCCGTTCCGTTAATTTCATATATACCAAAATTGGTGCGGCGTGACAACAGTTCATGACGAACATAATGACAGGTCCTAACATGCAAATCATGACGCGCCTGTCATGTGCAGCATGATTTACATGACACGTTCTCGGGGCGCTCGCGGCCGTTTAAATGAAGGGATACATACGAAAACTGGTATGACGAGACATTTCTGTTTTGACGAACATAACTGACACGTGGTAACATGAAAATCATGATTTGCATGTCATGTATGACATGATTTACATGCCGCGCTCATGGCGCACCCGCGGCCGTTTCGCTAGATTGATATGCACCAAAACTGGTATTGTGCGATGTGACTTTATGAAGAACATGAATAACAGGTGGTAGCACGAAAACCATGACATCCATTACATGTCTGTCATGATTTACGTGCCACGCTCGTGGTGCATTCGCGTCCGTTTCGCTTGCGTGATATACACCAAAATTGGTGTTACGCGGCACGACTGTATGACGAACGTAAGTGAGACGTGGTAACATGATAATCATGACATGCAAGTCATGTACGACCTGATTTACATGCCACACTCATGATGCGCTAGCGGCCGTTTCACTAGATTGATATGCACCAAAATTTGTATTGCGCGATGTGACTGTATGAAGAACATGAATAACAGTTGGTAAGAGGAAAACCATGACATGCATGTCATGTATGTCATGATTTAATTGCCACGCTCATGATGCATTCGCGGCCGCTTAGCTAGCTTGATGTAATCAAAATTGGTATTGCGCGAAGCGACTGTATGACGAAGGTAAATGAGACGTGGTAACATGAAAATCATGACATGCATGACATGCACGACATGATTTATATGTCATGCTCATGACGCACTCGTGCCGTTTCGCTTGCTTGACATACACCAAAATTGGTATTGCGCGACGCGACTGCATGACGAACGTAAATGAGAGGTGGTAACATGGAAATCATGACATGCAGGTTATGTATGTCATGATTTACATGCCGCGCTCATGGTGCATTCCTGGCCGTTTCGCTAGATTTATGTGCACCAAAATTGGTATTGCGCGATGTGACTGTATGAAGAACATGAATAACAGGTGGTAACATGAAAACTACGACATGCATGCCATGTATGTCATGTCTTACATGCCTCGCTCATGGTGCATTCGCGGCCGTTTCGATAGCTTGATATACACCAAAACTGGTATTGCGCGATGTGACTGTATGATGAACATTAGTGACGGGTGGTAACATGAAAAACCATAATATGCATTTCATGTATGGCATGATTTACATGCTCTACTCATGGTGCACTCGCGGCCATTTCGCTCCTTTGATATAAACCAAAATTGGTATTGCACGATGTGACTGTATGACGAACATAAATGAGAGGTCTTAACATGCGAATCATGTTATGCATGTCATGTACGGTATGATTTACATGTCACTGTCATGGTGCGCTTCCGGCCGTTTTGTTAACGTGATATATACCAAAATTGGTATGGCATCACACGAGTGCGTGATGAACATAAGCGACAGGTCATGCATTTATATACCAGAATATGCGTTTCATTGGCATGGTGTACACTAGATTGTGCATGCATGCGTGCATGGCAAACATGCGATATATGGTGGACTAGATGCCATGGCATGAATGATTTCATTTGGCTCAAACACAAACAAGGCGATGTATGCAGCTCTTTGCTGGCTGCTTCGCATTACATCGATTCCCACAATGCGTGGGATCTGCCGAATTTTTTTCTTTTTTTTTCTCGTAATGTATGAAACAAAAAGAAATAGCAGCCTCAAGAGGTAAGTTTACGCTTTCAAAGTGTACATTTCTGGTAAAACAAGGAGAGAGTTTTTTTCTTCTTCTATATATATATATCTAGAGAGGCTTTGGTGATGCACGCGGAAAATAATTATTGAATATTTAATGTTCGCGCCGCTCTGGCTTGTTAAAAATGAATAGCCCTTTCGGGCGCTGAAAAACTGAAAACCTGCGCTTCGGAACTTCCACTAGGGGCAGGGGTCATGGGCCATGACGTTGCTTCGGAAACTAGCTCAGGCAGCTGCATGTTAAGTTTCTTTTGCTTTAGCTGTCACTCGGCTTCATGACTAGCGCTTTATTCTTTTTTTCTACCTACTCGCTCGCAGTTCACATTTCACAGAAGGCAATGACATCCAACACCCGAAGGCAGTGCCGATGCACGGTGCTTCGACATCCGAAGGGGGCGAGCACCGAAAGAACACGCGTCAGATCACGAGGACAGAGGATCGCCTTCAAGGCCGAAGCTATTCCTCATCCAAATTCTCAAGATTGAAAAAAGAAATTCATTTGGTTCTCCAGCACTTTTCCTCCTGAGACAGCGTGAAATAGGACTCCGCAGAAAATAGAAATATAAGGAGAAAGACCATCATGAATGCCCGTTGACGGAGTGCGCACTGTTTTTTTTTTTTGCACCTTCTCAGCGGAACCAAATGATGGCCATGCGAAATTGGATTTTACTTCTTTTGTTCTCCTTTGCACTGTAGCACCTTGGCTGACAGAATCAATTTTCGACGACAGCATTTGTCCTCGAGGCTATTCGGTGTTACCTTCGCACGCTTTGGCCGGGTGGATGTCGCCTCGTGCTTCTTCGCTCATTCGGTACATCTATAAAGGTGGCTCGGTAACATTAATAATAAATGCGGACACCTTTTTATTGTCTTTCCACCGCGCACGCAAATATGCAGCGGAAAAAAGTGCTGCGCTTCCAGCTTCGATTCTGATAAAAAAATTTGTCAATGTCACGCTCGGTGTGTGAGTATTTCTTTTCCATCTGCTGAAAGATTTTGCCATAGACATAATTTCGCTAGCCTCGCTTTGCTCCGTTAGATGTGTTGACTTCGTGAGCGAAGTATTAGGTTTCAACAGCTCGAACGACTCCAAATGCATAATTATATTATTTCTATTACGCCCAATTCAAAGCAGACAGCAAGTGGAATTCGACATTGACCTTGTTAACAACTTAACCTTACTTACCTGATAGAGGAAATGGCGGTCAAGGGGTACTAGAACCATTGGAGCGCTGGCAAGTGAACACGATGCAAGTGGCCGCAAGCCGCACGGTGATGTCGCCGTCTGATGTTGAACGCGTCAGCAACGTGACCGAGTAATATGCCTTCTGTCACTTGAAGCCACAACACTGGAGAAGCGGATGATAGTACCACGAGACAACTAGCTGCCGATTTACGTGATTAAATCAAATGTCCTACACAATGCCCCCCCCCCCCGAGCACAAAGCCCCTCTAGACACGAAATTAGTCGCGTAAAATTATAGTATGGATACAATTAAAACAACACTCTGACCACGGTTAAAAGCAAATAAAAGCACGACGTTTCGGCCCCCGTACGGGAGTGTGAACAAGGCTCCCGTGCGGGGGCCGAAACGTCGTGCTTTTATTTGCTTTTAATCGTGGTCAGAGAGTTGTTTTAATTGTCTCCATGTCTGTTCCTGACCAGACGGGTTTCCGCCCAAATATCGATAAAATTATAGTATTTTAGCGAACAGTTTGTACGACTACCGAGGAATAAAGGTAGTAAATAGAGTCGGAAGCTTCCTTATAAAGTCGGAGATAGAGAGAAAAATTTATTTGTGCGTGTCAGTGCTCAGCTCACATGGACTCCTACCGATTTACTTGAAATGCAAATGAAGGCACCCTAAAGCGCTTCCATCCGAATACGCGTCGTCTTAATGTCTTCTCCAGATTTCCGGGAAGGCCTATCGGAGTTCGTTCTGCTTCCAACTTCTAGAGATTACAAATAAACATAAAATCTCGGCTATAGATGAACCATTGAGCAACTGGCCATAAGGTTAGAAGGTGGATGTTCACGCTTATCTTGCCGTGAACAGCAGCTAAGGGCAACAATATGAGGCACGCACGGTCATTCATGTGTCACACTTGGCGAATTCCATTGGGAGAGCAGGAGCACTCAAAAGCACGCTGAAAGTGCTCTCTTCAGAGCCGGCGTGTTTCAGTGGTCGAACAGGAGTTGGAACACCGTCGTCATCCATTGGTAGAGCGAGAGCGCTTTTGCTGCGCCGAGAGCAGCGAAGAGCAGTTCAGTCTGCTCCCCGTTGAAAAGCGGAGTGAGCGGAGAACGCAGGAAGTCACGTGACTTGTTAACGTCATATCTGCTCATACCCTCCCAACAATCCTCCTCACTTGTTTGTATTTCGCTTGCTCGTGTACGGCGGCAATGGCGGCAGCGAAGCGTGTGTGTGGTGCTCTGGCTCCAACAATTTTGACGTCGTTGCGGTAGATTCTGGTAGTGTTCGTCTACCTTGCCTGTCGTCAAATGCACGGGGGACGGTGGCAGCAAAGCGCCGTCGTCTTGCCGAAATACTTGACAATCTTGAATTTCGGTTCGGGACAAGCAAGCCCCCCCCTCCCCTTCAAATCTGGTCAGATTATCCTTCCCCGTAAGGAGGGCGCTTGCTCGGCATTTTACGGTAAGACTAGTGGGCTAGGGTCCCTACAAACAATCACTAAAGGTGCGGCCGCGCGCGCAAAAATGCATGTGCGCCGTGCGCGCTCAAACAAGCAAAAAAGCAATCAAATTCACTTTAACTTCTGTAGTAGACGGTGGCTGACGTTGCATCAAAGAAAGCAGGATGCGCTGAGCTTGCAATTCCATCATGTAATAGTAGGAAGCGGCAACTTTGCAGGATGGCGAGCAAGCGAGTGCGTCCTACCGATCACTGCCACATGTGCTTTCCCCGACCGCCCGGCTGGCCCGGCTCAGATCACACGTGCTTCGCAGCAGAGGATGCTAGGATGCATAACATTTCTCCTCACTCATTTTTTTTACTCCCTCCCACCTGCTCTCTGGAAGCGTGCTGCATTCCAGTGGCAGATCGAGTGACACTGCTCTCAGTGCTCTGCCCCCCACTCCTCACTGCACGGCGCCCCTACTCCTGTTCTCTCAATGGAATTCGCCATTACACACTGCGGCTCGGGCGCTGCACGACTGTCGTAAGAAAATACGCCCAACCAGCAAACGAACCAATGATAAATCGTTTTGAAGCTGAGCATTGTAACCACTGTAAACGTTCGCTGTGAAGTTGCGTGGTGTGGGACGCGTCTCGCGCTGCATGCAAATTGCTTGGTGCGTGAAATTGTGCAAGATACGTTAACGTAGTGCCGGGAGCTTCCTTGCGATAGCATTGGAGTTGTCTTACTCTTTCCCGAGAAGTGAGGGAGATCGCGTGGTCTTCTCTAAACGTGTCCAGGAGCAGAACTGATGGTCGAAGCAGCAGAGTTAATCGAATCGAAGAGTCGCTGGAGCCCGTGATTACCTTTCTTCTTTATGAATGGTTTAATTGTTTCTCGATCCGTTAGCCGAGTGAGCCGATGACCCCTTCAAATTACGCGTGCACTTTCCTGGCGACGGTTTCGGTGTTACGGCAGCCCGTGTTCTATTATCACAGCAGGATAATGAGCACAATTTTCTTATTTTCTCACCAGCAGTGCTCTTAGAAAACGCAATGGGAACGGAGCAGACTCGAAACCATCTGTCAAGAATAATAGCGCATCAGGAGGACGAAGAAGCCTCTTCGTTGCCTTCAGTCTTTCTCTTAGTTGCCTCCCTCCTTCTCGGTTGGGCTAAGTGTTGAAAATTATAGAACATAACATTGCAGCAAAAAAAAAAAAAATACGACGTAAACGCATATATGCTCCCCTTTTCAGGCTCGAGAAATTAAAGTAAAACCAAACGCACAAATGCTGAATTAGTCGTTGCCAAAAAGATTCTGGAAGTTAGGTGATTTTAGTCACTTAGGACTGTGCAGCGCTCACAAAAAGGGACAAGAAACAGAAGTACACAGGACAAGCGCTGAGCGCTTGTCCTGTGTACTTCTGACAGCGGAAGGTGTACTTCTAACAACTTCTGCTATCAGCGCTTGTCCTGTGTACTTCTTCTGTTCCTTGTCCCTTTTTTGTGAGCGCTGCACAGTCCTAAGTATGAATCAATACCAACTCGCTCAATTTTCTATTCTAAGTCAAAAATGATTTTAGTAAATTTATTTGTCCGCTCTTGAAGATATAGTGTTAATGAGGCAGATAGAGCTAAGACTAAAAGTTGAAAACAGGAAAAAACTTGCAGTGGAGCGGAGAGGTAAGTACATTTTTGGCTTAGGGCGTCCTTAGTGCAATACAGTTGTTCGTTAGGTGACTGTACGCAGCTGACTATACGCAAGCGCTATTAGCGTGCTTGGCTGCGCAGGTCGCGGCAGTAGTGATTTGTTCAGGCGAAGCACTTGGCACACGATATTGTATATATATGGGGGAAATATTTTGTTGTTGCAGATTTTTTTTTATTCAAACATCACTTCCCTTGTTGAATAACCTCCCAAAGAGTTCATTGCAAAATATAAACACTGCAACCGCTCGGTTTTATGTAGCACGAGTACGACGCATATCCACATGTAGCACCGGTAGTAATAATTTGCGGGGTTCTGCGCGCCGAAACGACGACATCATTAGGAGACACATCGCGTGGAATAGAATATGTAACCTCATTTGAGTGCAACGTATACGGGCCCGAGAGATCATCCCACTGAGAACGAACGAAATATTCCGACACACGCTGGTGGCGCTAAATTCGGTAAAAACTTTGCTATGCAGTGAAGAGATAGTGTGCAGAACACCAGATATCATTCATGCTAGCGCTCCGTCATCTGTGGACCCTAACACTTGTCATAATAAAGCTAAAATACCGGGAAGCTACAAGGGGTGTTCAAATGAAAACGTACGAAACGACACTGTGGATATAAATGAAGAATTCGTTTAAAGTATACACTATGTGCCTGATCACAACAATCCCATTGATGAACCTGCCGAAGGATTCCTTGTTGCCAGAATTCCTGCGGCCGTGACGAGACCCAGTCCTTCACAGCGTCCTTGAGTTCGTCGTCCTAGTTGAAGCGCTTCCCTTTCAGGTGTTTTTTCAGGGGACCAAACACATGGAAATCCCAGGCGATGAATGGTGGCCGGTTTAACACCTTCCGCAGTCAGAAATCGTTTAACGCCCCGCTACTCCCCAATCGTCGAATTTTGAAATAAGAACGCCATCCTGTCCTCACACGCACTGCCGCGTCAATTCAACAGCGCTCTTTATGAGAGCCTCTGCTCTCTACTACGCATGCGGGCGCCCCCGCATGCTCCGATCCACGGTAGAGACTTCAATCGCATCCGTAGATGTCTCGCTACATTCTCCCATAGCGGCATAGGAATCTATGTAAGCGGTCATGTTGTTACGACGTTTCGCACCTTTTCATTTCAACACCCCCTGTATTTGCTTGTGCATGCATGCAATACCTTAATTAATGAAATAATTAAGTACGAGAGAATCATATTCTAATCTATCAGAGTGACATAGTGTGCTTCAAGAACAGTTTTATTACCTTTTTCAGTTGATTGAAGAGCTGGTGCATTCAATCACAAATTCGCGTGATCGAAGCGTGGGAAAAGGAATGGGCCTCAAACTGTTGTAGAACAAATACATCGTGCTTGCACAGGCGCTGAATCGGGGCTATTTTGTTTGTCAACGCCTTTTTCGTAATACCCCGGGTTAGCCCACACTTTACACACTAAGTTCGAGGAGATTGAAACGAACGAAGAAAATGCAAACGTCGTGGCATGTACGAACTATCGCTTGAGCGAAGGTACGTACCGTCCATTTATGAAAGATAAAGAAACCCTGTGCCATACCGCACTCTTTTTAAACTTGCAGTACAGGCTGGAACACGTTCTCTTCATTGAATTAAATTCCGATCTTTGCTGTGCACGTAGCAGGAACAAGAGCAGTACAGCAAGGTTTGCTAGGCTGAAATAGATTGACGTTGGTGAAACTATGAGGACAATTACTGGTGAGAAAAAAAAAGGAAACATGTACAGAGGCGCCTGGAAGGAATAATATGCAATATGTCTCCCTTTTGCACAATCCATGGGCATAGGGCTCCTGCAAGAACTTTCCCGGTCATCGCTACCACAGACAGCGAAACAACATTTAAGGCCTAAGGTTCAAGTGCCTCATCAGACGCTGGCCTTGAGAAATGCGGCTTGCGGTACAAAAACCCACGCGACCTCATAAAAATCAGGGTTCGAGCCGAAATGGAACCCAGGTATTCTGCATGGCAGTCAGGTATTCTACCACAAAGGCACGCCTGTGCTTGAAAGCGCTTTGGAAAAAGTCCCCATACAGTAGTCATGTCAGGACAGATGTAACATTTCATGGGAGAAGCCCAGAGTCGCACAAAACGTCCCAGCATGTGAAGTGCGTAACGAGCGCGTGGTTGAAAGCTGCCAACCTATTCGAAGGGCCTGAGCTATATCGTGATCATCGTCAGCCACAACATCAACAAAGTTTGCAGCTGCTCACGTGACCTATTAAGCTCCTATATTGATGATGATGATGATGACGATAAAATAGCCACACCGGACGGCTTTCGCCTTCGAGTCGTCTGACGCAAATGCATAAGAGACCCTGTGGGTGTTTTGTTTCCTTGTTTGCATGCTAGATGATGAAAGTATCTTTTGTTTGAAGGAATAATAACACCACCATTATTATTGACTTCTAAGCCAAAACAAACAAATAAATAAATAAATAAATAAATAAATAAATAAATAAATAAATAAGTGGGTTTTTGTCACGCACTTCTTTCTATAATGTATTTGATTAGAAATGTCGTCTGCACGACAGTGGCCCAACCATTGAGCACGTTACACGGTATACATGCACATTTTCAAGGTATGCAATGCGCACAACGAGAAGCGCAATCAAGTTTGACAAAGAAGTTCGAGATCTCACAATGCACTGAAAGAAAAGAAATATTAAATAAAAAAAAACAAAACATAATGCATGCTTCGAACACCCACAGTTTCTTTTTACCCCACGTGGTACAGATAAAGATGCAAGGTTTCGTTGAAACGTTAAATCTAAGATTAGCTTGCTCAGCCTCCGTGAAATTTATGAAGATAGCGCGCTAAAAAGCATAAATCATAAATGAAGCCGTTTAGTAGCGTGTTGGTTGTGCCTATAGTGGAATCCCGAATCGAACATGTCTAATATTATACAGTGCATTACTAAGGTTTGAAAATGCGCTCTCATCTCATAAATTTTCACCCCATTTGCAGTACGATGCTAGGGCAAGGTCGAGCAAGCGATTCACCGATGTTGCGTGAAGCATTTGGCAGGCAGATAGCGATTCAGCGTTATTTGGTGTTCGAAAAAATTGTCTGAGATTTAACTTTTCTAAACGCAGTTATCACGAGCGAAAGGTATGTTTGGCTTGATTTTCCAAAGACTACGCACGCAGGTGGCGGCTGCACTTCGATATTGGCACGCTTCCGCGCTTTGTAAGCTTCTCCGCAAGTGCTAATGGGGCCTCCTTTTGCTCCGGTGCTTCAGAAGGCTTTTTGCTTGAGATTTCTCGGGCTGTCGTCTAGCTATATCTACTGGATGATTGGATTCAGCCTGCCGCTTGCGCTGAAGCGGACGCACCAACGGCCTCGCCAGCGCGCCATCAATGGCAAGACTGAGCGACCAAGCGCCGGCGAAGCAGCCGTTAAACCTTCGCGTAGTCATGTGGTACCGCGACGGCGAGGCTCCAAGTAAGTGCAGCTGCGACGCCCCTCCGAAGCCGATCACGTGGCATATCTTCGAGCGAGAGAGATGTGTGGCTGTAGCCATAGGCGTGCACAGGGTTTTCCATAAGGGGTAGGGGAGGAGAGCGAAGGTTCATCGTAGCTCCCCCCCTCTTAATAATCAATTTATGGGGCAGATATTTCGCCCCCCCCCCCCCCACCTCGAGCGCACGCCTATGGCTGTAGCGTCCGAGCTGGCCGAGAGCCAAGAGCGTTTTTCTATTTCTCTGGCTTGTGCCTCGAGTGCTGTGGCCGTTCTTCTTTTGCCGAGGCCGGCCGGACGCGCCGTACGTTGCGCTTGCGCTCCGGTGGCTCAAGGTCATTGTGACGCGATGAATGACCTTACGAGACACGGAGTAGTAGAGCTTACGCTCTAAATATGTTACTGGCTGGACGAACAAGTTTGAGCAACGCGAGCACGTGTGAGGACAACAGCGAAACGTCGGTGAAGCTAGACGGCTGTACTGCGGCTACAGCATATCTTTGCATATCTTTACAGCATATGCGGCTACAGCAATGCTATGCTTTACTCTCTCCCCTCCTCCTTTACCCTCCTCACCCCCTTCCTATACTATACTATACGAGGCTATGCTATCCTCTGCTAGCGTGTCTGGATAGCCGAGTGGTTACGACGATCGCCTTCGGATCGTGGGTACGCAGGTTCGAATTCCGCCTCACGAAGAAAATTTTTCGCCAAGAATTTCTCTCTTTCTTTCTCTCCCTCTCTCTTTTTCTTTTTTTCTCTCTCTCTCTTTGTGCTCGTCCTCTCGCCCGTCAGAGTTATTGCATCCCACGCCGGACGTATCAGCGAACGTGTTCTGGGATCGAAGCAGAAGACGAGAATGAAGAGGAGGACAGCAGCCGGCGCACGTGTTCGGCGAGCGAGCAGAAGATGAAGCAGGCCGATGATGATAGTTTTCTGGTGACTCCCCGCGGCCTAAAGAAAAGCTTAGGAGCTCCGCCGTTAAAAAACGAAATCCAGAGAAGCCAACAAAAGTCGTGTTCAATTGCGCTGCCCTGCGTAAGGGTAAAGGGAGAATAGAGACAGAGGATAGGTTGGCGTTGAGTTGAAATGGTATATAGGTGTATACTCGATCAATACGGCTCGCACACGCAAAACACGGTGGGAGAGAGACATAAGAAGCTTTCTAGGCTTCGTACGCTACTTTCGATGAACCATGGATACTCAAACCGGTACGCTTACGAGAAGGCAGGACGAACTGCTGCAGCATCAACGGCAGCGGTGCAGATCACCACTCAACCCATCGCCACCCTCTCTTTTTTTCCTTTTAGAGAACCGCCCACCTAAACAAGTTTACCAGGGACCCCTAAGAACGAAAGAAAAAAATATGAATAAGTACGTCAAAAGAACAGCCCGGTGCTCTTTCTTGACCATGGCGTACTGGCGTCATGGGCTACCGATAGATGGCCGCTGTGAGTGAATAAGCCCATTGAGCATACCGAGCACGTATACATTGGGATCGCCGCTTGCAGTCGGGATGCACAGAGCGTTATTTGGACGAGTAATAGCTGTGGCTGATCAGATCACGCCACTGGCCGCCGCCGTGGCAACCTCCCGGAACCGGTAAAGTGCACGGTCGACGAAACGAAAACGCTGTTGGTTGTAAGCAGGCCTGTGCCATTCGTTTGTCTTTTCTCGCCTGTATGCAGCACAGAATAGGCTTCTAGCACTTAGCTCTATTTACTTGCGCATGTCCGTGGACACGTATAGAAGGCCGCGTATATTAAATGTGGCTGTACGTTCTAGATATAACCTCGTCAGATAGGCCTCTGAGCGTGCGACTGTGAAATTCGCAAGACAAACGAACTGAACGTCCAGTGGTGGCGGTGGCGGTGGCGGTGGTGGTGGTGGTGGTGGTGGTTATGATGTTGCAGCAGGCGGGGTTAGCCTGGCCTGCATGGCCGGCAATTGTTCCGCCTGAGCATCTCCTGAATTTTAGGTGTCTGTCTCCACGTGTTGGACAGCCCAGTGTCTCGCAGGAAGACCAGCAAAATTCGTTGCACACTCCTCTTCGTTGCAGCGGGCCCTTCAGGAAAAATGATGTCTTGAAATGTCCGGTGCCTATGACAACCTTTTCGCAAGCTGCGGACCATCGCTGCTCTTTCCACATCAAACTGCGGGCAAAGCCAGTGGTCAATATGTAACGGGAATTTTTCGACTTGTTTTTAACTGCTTAAACTTTTGGACATCTGAAGTGTAAGAAGGCGCTTGTAAAGCAATGAGAAAACCATGTTGAGACGTCGGCAACTTAAACTTTACACTGCGTAGTATCACTAGACGCGCCAGCAATGTTTCGCAACGTCACACTCTTTAACCGCACAGTAACAGAAAACGCTTTGAAGTGGACAGACGCACAGGGCTTTCGCAAGCAGTGTTGCTAAGCCATGCCTTTACGTAAATAACATGCGTTGATGAAGGCTTAGTGCAGTATCAGGCGTCGTAACACAGTAGAATAACTAAAATTCATTACAATCTGTGGCTTCCCAAAACCACCATGCCATTAGGAGGCACGCTGCATGCGGTGGGGGTGGGGAACTCCGCTTTGTTTTCCTAACGTGTGCCTGAATGCACGTACACGAACTCGTTTCCATGTCACCTGCATGGAAATGCGGCCGCCACGACGGGGATTCAGCCCGCGCCCGTAAGCTCAGCTGTGTGACTGCACAGCGACGGATCTACCGCGGTCGGTAAATATACATTTATTCACATTGCAGTCAGTCTGAATGCAGCGTGCACGCTAACAGAGATTCAGATAGACTAGCCAGGGCATTCTTAAAGTGACTTCGCTACTTCAATGTGAGCTCAGCAGTATGTACGGAAAGATTACTCGTAGCGTTTTGACTCCGAGCTGAGATGAATATAAAATTGGGCGGCGTGATTAGCAGAACGGTCGACTGCATTTCAACAGCGGAGCTGCTGAATCTGGTCGTTCTTATACAAGGCGCTCGCAGAAACTCTCCTAGCTATGACATCATGGTGTGTTGCCTAGCAACCACCTGGCACATCTGCGCCTGGCTTAGCCGAGCTTCGCACAGGTGTCTATAGCCATGATGTCACTAGTGCAACCGCTTCGCCTAGCTGTGCCGAGCAGTGAGTACGCTTCTCCTAGCCGCGCCCAGCCGTCACTACGCTTCTCCCAACTGTGCCGAGCTGTGATGTCACTCCGCTTCTCCTAGCCGCATCGCTGGTACACAGCCGAGCTACCGCAGCTGCGTATGCGGAGCAAAGATCGTGACGTCACTGCGCATCTGCTTCGTTCGCGGCCGGCGTGGGCTTCGCCTAGCTGTGCCCGACAGTTGCGTGGGTGCAGCTTAGCCATGACGTCACCCGTGGATTAGAGCTAAGACTTTGCACTACTGGGATAAATCTTCGCATTACCTATCTAAACTTCGTAACACCAGCGAAACTTAGCTAAACCTTTGGAAACCTTAGCTAATTTTAGGAAAACCTAGGTCGACTCCCAGCTTCACTGTTTTTCCAGTCTTGCACCACTAGTGCAAGCTGTCCACATTTTTTTCGTGGTCATTGTAAATGATGCAACAATGTGCTACCAATAATGTACAACGTTACGGCGCAGTGGTTCTCATTTTCGTTCCGATGAATCTCTATAAAATTAGAATGAAACGGCCCACCAGATACATGGTGTATTGAATCTTCCTATAGGCATTGCAGGGTCACTTTGGAGTCGCGAAAGATGATCCCTGCATGCAAAGACTCCTTATGTTTACAAGAAGATCTAAATGTTGCGATTTCCATGCTGTTTAGGAGATCGTATGGGTGCTTAAAATATAACTATGACATGTCTGGACCGGATCGATCGGTTATGTGCATTCGGCATGTCTGGACAGGTTTACTACTGTGCCTGCGAAGATCCCAGAAGCAAGTCAAATAACTACGTACGGTATTAGAATAGAGATGGCTGCTGTGATAAGTATGCGGAGATGTGCTTCTCTGGGAGCATGCTAGCCAGCCAGTGTGGGGAATACCTCCACTTTGTCATCGAAATCAAAATAAAAGCCCATTGAGTAAGAGCTCACAGTCTCGTTGAGCTTTTGTTGATTACGCTGTTAAATATAACTTCATACAAGAACACGCTCGTTACACAGTGCTTGCGAACAAACAACAAAGGACGAGAAGAAAACAGAATAAGAGCTGACTTTCATCCTGGGAAATCAACGCTCGTCTTGTGTTCTCCCGGTCATTCGTCTGATGTTATCAGACGCTGTAGAATATCAATTAACGTGAACTCAAAAATGCCGCAAATACGTGAAAGGGTCACGCAGCACGTGTAGATTTTACAGATATAGAGTGAATTACGGCGGACAACGAGAATACGGCAAAACGCCCTCACAGCTCTGCGGAGGCCGCCATATACATTAACAAACATGGTTGAAGCGTGAGCCCTAAGGACGGAAATGTCAGTGTACTGGCAGGATGGACATTCATGGCCAGCATCTGCTGCTGTATACGCACATGTCCGAATGAGACCGCGCATTCAGGGAATATGAGCTCGAACGCTGCAGAGTGTAAAGGACTATTCTGCATATTATAACTCCAACAATTAACTGTATCAGAGTTTATGTTACACGAAGCTTAATGCGGCCTATGTTGCACCTATGATTGGTGCTGATGCATGTATTGCCTTCTCGGCGTTTCACTTTGTCTAAGATCAAAGTCGCCGCACAACATGCGGCGACAAGCACATATCTGCAGAGTACCATCACAAAGTGATGCGCACTCTTCAAGCCATTCCGTCGGCAGCGAGTGACATCCTGCTGCAGAGAAAGCCTAATCAAGGCAAAGTGATGAAGTGCGTCGCCGCTGAGTCGTGCAGTTCACACTTCGTGCGTTCCGGTGCGTTCACCAGGTTTTCCAACCGGCGCTTTGTCCCCAACGCGCGGCTCAACCTGATGCCGCTCGTCGGGACATGCATGTGATCGACTCCCGATCGCGACTAGCGCTGCTAGATGTGCGGCTACCATCGTGAGACCCTGCCGCTACCATCGTGAGACCCTGCCGCACATCCTGTGTCACTGCTTGACACGGAGTATTATACATCGTGCCACAACAAGATGGTCGACCAGCTCTGAACGGCGGCGTGCAGCATATTTACGATTGCCTTCGACAACCGGCCGATCAGCGACGCTCCATCACGACAGCATCTGGTCCTAGTCCAAGGGAAGCAAGCCATTGTCATTGACGTGTGCGACAACATCCTCGCTGCGTTCGCGAAAGTGCGCCATGAAAATACCATGAAATACGAGTCTGTGCGAACGTACATACCTATACAGCGTCGTTACGAACACGTTGTGGTCGACGCGGTCGTCGTTGGGGCCCTCGGCCCGTGGGATACGACCGACGACTTTGTCATGCGGTGGACTTGCGCCAGGTCGTGCCTACGACTCTTCAAGCGCCTCGCTGTTATTCGAGGTCGTCTCGGGTGTGAAATCTACCGCATTTACGACACCCGGCACTTCGGTGGCCGGGGACTGGAACGAGCGTGACAGATAGAAACGTGTCGGGTGCGTTGTCGTTCCTGGGGCGAGTAAGTTCGTCATTTCGTACCACTGACGTAACTAACCTTGCTTTGAAACATTGCACAACAAACACCTGCACTGCCTTTTTACAGCGAAGCTTTATGCAACTAGGTCATCCCCTAACGGTAACCCTACTAACAGAACACCCCTAGCAGGAATGTGCCTCAGAAATTGGGCAAGCCCCACTACTAACCAATGGTCCACTAAAAATAAACAGAAAATAAGTGTAGTAAATAAATTAAGAAATAAGAAAAATTAGCACTGCTTGCACTAGCGGTGCAAGGCTGGAACGAACAGCGGATCTGGGCGGTCTTTCCTTGTTTCTCCTTATTTCTTCCTCTCTTTCTTTTTCTTTCTCCTTTTCTCTTTGCCTTTTATATATCTTTCTTGTCTCTGTTTATTTCTGTTTCTTTATTTCTCTCTATACCTATTTCTTTGTCCCTCTATCTCACTCTTTCTATCTTTATTATCTTTCTTCCCTTTCTTTCTCTCTCTATTTCTTTTATGTATTTGTGTCTTTTTTTCTCTTCCTTCTCTATCTTCCCTTTCTTTCTATTTCTTTCTTTTTCTCTCTCTCTGTACTCGTTCCCTCGCCCATCCGAGTTATTGCATCCCACGCCGGACAAATCGGCGCAGCGGAAGAGCGCGCCGGGCGCACGTGTTCGGGGAGGGAAGCGGAAGATGAAGAAGAGGACGAGGAGAGCGCGCACAGTTCATGATGATGTTAATTTATTGTCGAGGCGAACAGGGTGTTCGCCAAGCTTAAACGGCTCCGCTCTTGATAAATAAATAAATAAATAAACTGCGAACTGCAGTTATTGCCCACGCAAATCGAGGTGCAAATGCTTTAAAGGTGCGTACGTTAAAATCAAAGGGGGCTTTCTGTACCCTGCATCAAAATTCTGTGTAACCTCTGTGCCACGTGCTGCACAGCTATCCACCCTCAACGAGTATGGCTCGTGAATATTTGAACAGCCAAGCTGTTTAAGCTATCGGTAATTTTGCGCTCAGTCGTCAAAAACTCCACTTTCTTTCTTTCTCTTTATTTCTCTCTTTCTTTCTCTTTCGGTCTTGCTCTCTGTTTTTTCTATCTCTTTTTCGTGTCTGTATCTTTCTTTCTTTCTCTTTCACTCTCTTTCTATGTCCTTCTCTGCCTTTCCATGTTTTTATGTCTGTATTCCCTTTATTTCTCTCTATTTTTCTCTTATCTTTCTATCGATTTCCATCTCTATTTTTCTCTCTCTCTCTCTCTATTTTCTCTTTCTCTTTCTATCTCGTTCTTTCTTTCTCTTTCACGTGTTTCACGTGCTGCACTTCGCCGAAGCAGAGTTTTCGTTTAACGTACCTGCTGTACTCGGTAGTGGGTCTCGCCCAATTCATGAGGCGCGTACCCACCTGTGGTTTTCTGCGGACACCAAAGTCTTTACGGCCGGCTTAAGCAGCTCCGTTGTTCAAAGAAGGTTGTTCGGCGGCCACTGATTTGCGCAGAATGTTAGGAGCGCGGTAAGTTGCATTCCTTTTTAATCAAAATATCCTCATTCATAGTGAACGCTTCCGAGGAATATTCCCAAATTCATGAATAGTGGTTTGCAGACGTTCGAAAAATTTGCATGACAGGCTTACGTTCCCATCCGCAAAAGTTACCAAACCGCTTCATTCGGTCTGTTATCCTCGTAACAGATCACGCTGCAAACTGTGTGCGCAAACGACGACGTCACATCTCAGCTTACAGTGTCGCCTCGGATTTCAGCCAACTTTTGCTGTGACATATCAGATGTAATCAATCCTCTAGAGCGCTCCGTTTGGAACAATACATCGGCCAAACGGAAACTAGCTTCCGTCTGCGTGTCAACAATGTCAAGGCGCATGCTTCTTAATCTGCCATTAACGAAACACGCGGCGCTTCCTGGTTATTCCTTTAGCGAAATAAAAGCTACAACTTTAGAGTCTGGCTTCAGGTCTCATCGTGACAGAGCAGTCCAAGAGTCAAATCTCATTCGCAACTTAAACACCATAAGTTTTGGGGTGGACAAAAATCCTGGCCCATTAACCTTCCCGAGCTCTTGACATTGTACGAAAACCGGTGCCCACTGAAAAACCGCGCGTCTTTATTTTTTGAATTTTTTAAAGTTTACTATTTATTTTTTCGCCCTCGTTATAGCTGTAGGTGACAAGTGTCATCTTCTGCAACAGTCCTCTCTACGCTGAGCACAGAAGATCACTCGCAACCGTTCTAGCTCGCTTTGAACACAGACCGACGTTGGTAGCAACCATTCTGAAATGCCATCCTGAATATCAGCGAGAATGAAGGCGACGAAGCCAGTGTTAACAGGCTTGCACAACGACTGTAAACTAATAGTGATGTACACCGCACAAAATTGACGGACTGTGACATTGTGTGTGCGCTTCCCCTCCCCCTCTTTTTCTCACTTTCTATATTCTTCGGACTTTCAAACTCGCCCATCCCATTCTCCATTGTGTAGGGGTTGTTATAAACTGCACCAACAACCCTGACCTTCCACTCTCTCCTGTTTTCCTTTCCTTTTGAACGTGTACTAATTTTGCTTCACACTTCAAGGAACAGACTCCTCGCCCCCGATTATTTATATAAATATATAGTTGAAAACAAGGCTGAAGTATTGTATGAAGTAACGGTGCGTAAAACTACCCAGCTCTTTTAGTGGTTTTCATGCTGACTTCCAGGTGTTTGACCACCAGTCATTGCCGCTTATCTGTAGTAGTTCATTTCCTAAATGTCCGCTGCTCTTCTTAGATGTGTACCCTACGCATTAGCAGCACGCGCGTTATTAACAGAAGAAAAAGATAAGCTGAACAACTTTGATCTTTTTTTTTTCTCTCTCTCTTTCCAACTTGACCCGCGAAACTCAGCCGCTATATCGAGAATTTTTACCAGACTCTAACCTAAGGCATTTAGCCAGCCCAGCCTGCCCTTCCAGATTATTGCAGAGCAAGCAGTGGACACGCTCTCAGCCGCAAAGCCGCGGGTTAATCAATAGGCCGTGCTTGGCTGCGCTGATTGCCCGACCAGAAAATGGCTAGGCCTATATTAGCGCTGGGGAACGAAGTGCCACTAGCCTCATAGGCGCCAGAAATGGAGCGGCTGCAAGTGACGCTTTGTGCAAATGAGCGCCGAAATGTACGTACGGCTCCCACTTTGGCTCGCCAAAATGCGCGGAACATCGCCACGTCATTTTTGGGTCGAGGGAAATAGGCTTTCCCTAAAATAGCGCCTGAGACTCCACTTGCAAGCCTGCAGAGCTGCAAGGAGCCTGCAAAGCTGACCGCCGGGCATTTTCACGCGTATCTTGCAATTAAAAATGATGCTGATTCCCTTTGATTTTTATTTCCACTGAACAGTCGTGACACGTACCTAAGCTAACTCGGCTGTTTGCTGTAGTCAATACGGCCAGGCTCATTGTAAAAACAGTGGCAGGTGTGGCAGGGAATCGTGCAATCGCGACCTAAATTACTTTAATTTAAAATAATTGTATATGAGCTTATCTTGTGAATCAAAAGTTGTACGCGCAACTTTCATATCTCGCTTCTGTAGAAATAAAAATAAAATTCGACATTCGCGTGCATATTTAGAGGTCGGTTCTAGAAAATTTGCATTCGAGTACGTGAAAAAAGCTGCATTGAACACCTGAGCAAACACTTTTATAGGCATGCTCTTTTACCTATAACGCCGCTGCGACCCACGCTACTGAAATGAAACGTCGCACGTTTCCTCCCCTGCAAAGGTATGGTTAATTACTCTCAATAAGTAGTTTTCGCGTCGCAGGACTCACAGCAAATTTAACGCGGCCTTCTGCGTCCTAAAATGATTTCGCGCTCTACTGAAAAAGAAGTCCGCCTTATTGAGATGTGCGAGGTTATGGTAACAGAATATTGACAGGTTGGCTAAAGGAAAGCACACGCCAAAAGGCGCACTCAATAAGTGCGAAGGTGAGCTTCCTTCCTGGTCCTTATTGGTCGGTAGTTGTTGCAAAGGAGTGTTAGAAAATTCTCGGAAGAGATGTTTACATGACGCCTGTTTCCGAAGCAGACATACTCCATTCAATGCAGCGTAGACACAAAGGGGCACACACTGACTTTGATTTGAGTTCAGCAAAACCTTCAACTCCTCGTCTTTCTACTAGCGTCATGGTCAGCTACATGCGACTTTAGCTTGTACGCGTGCGAACGAATAAATTTGCCTTTACCTTTGTGCAGCCTCAGTTAGAGCATGTCAAAAGCGCTGGAATGGTACGCACCGGGGTGCATCCGCGCCGCATACAAATGGGATCTTCCGAGAATTCGCCGCCAAGTGAACTGACTGCCGCTATGTATTTCAGTTAAGAGCGCAGTCGTCCACGTATGCGACCTGCTTAAGTGGGACGTGCTAGCTTCGGCAGGTGCTGAAACGTAGTGAATTGTTTCGGTTTTTCTCACGCGCAGCCCGAGCGGTCGATAAAGAAAAAAAAAAGAAAACGAAAGTCAAATTCAGCCTAAGTATCAGCCACATGGCGGCGCCGATTACTGTCAGTTTTATCATTTGCTTCTGCACGCCTAATAAACTTATAATTTTTACTTTTCAATCCAACATGCTTCTCCCGTTGGCGTGCTCAGTTTTCTCTTGGCATACCCGCTATTTATGAAACGATGCAGTGTCGTGTGCGCAAATACGGAACTCAACTAAACTTGCCAATCCCCCCCCCCCCCCAGGACTACGTAAACAAATTATGATGCATGTTATATGAGTTACGATTTCTTATAATTCGCCCTCAACATGTCAAATTTTCCATAACAAAATTAAATTTCAGTCGCTACTGTGTTCCTCTGAAAAAAAATGTTAGATATTTGAAATTCCGGATTTATGTCCTCGAAGACAGCCAGTCACCAGTGAGAATAGGTCATACATTATGCAAGTACGTATCATTGGATTCTTCCAAACGAATACTGCGGAGCTCTTTTGCAAATCCGACCAGCCCTGGATTCTGAAGAAGAAGGAAAGAGTCCTCTTCTTCAGAATATGGAACTGTTCATTATAATTGACACTGTAACCTCTAGTAGCACTTAAAGCATTTCAGACTATATGACCCGTCCTACTCTTGGCCGATCCCCCTGAGTGGGTATAGGTGCCAATCATACAAGGAGCATCATCATCGTCGTCATATGGAACAGTGAGTAAACAAGCGCTGAGATGGCGCCAGCCACACCGGGATGTCTCTTACCTTAGATTCGGCTGCAGCGGCGGCAGGGTCCTGCAGCGTGGCCAGCGCCGAGGTCGCCGACTGAGCGGTAGACGCTCCCCCAGGCGAGGGCGGACCGTCCTGCTCGGCCGGCGGCGGCGACTCCTTGGGTGAGCCTTCAATCGAGGGCCTTGGCGACTGTTTGGGCGACGGCCCCAGCGACGTGGGCGCCGACACACCCGGCGGCTGGGGCGACAGCGACGCCCTCCGCTGTACGGGCAGCGGTGCCGAGCCGCGACGGCCGCCGCCCGGCCTGCCAGCTGTGGGCCCAGTCATGGCGCACCCCGCGCCTTCAACGGCCACGCTGCGCGCTCTGCGAAAAAGAAAGCGCAATGTGTGACCACAAGCATTATGGCAGTAGGTCAAATCCCTCCTAAGATGAAGGCACCCGTGTGCGCAAAACAATTTACTTTAGTACCACACGGCAATTCGAACTGGAACACCTATAGTTGTTGCGCAAATAAACGCAAATTTGCTTTCTTTACTTTTACAAATTCCTCATTCAGAAATGTTACTCACGACTAAATGCCGCAATTAACACGGTTTTCGCATGATCTTCAGATAGTTACTTCGAATAAATCTTGAAGTATGCCAGCAGGATATCAAATAAGCTTGCACGACGAAAAATATCATGTAAAATCAGAGGCGTAGCCTGCATCGTGCTTGATGAACACCAGCGCTTCATCTTTACGTGCTTGAAGTAAGCTTTATCGTTGCGCGTGTGAAGAACAGCGGTATCGACGCACGCGCTCTCGGAAACCTTCGACAAACGTGCTCATATCGGCAAGCGAAGCGCGGTAAATAAAGCAGGACTCGTTTTCGACGGCTGACACTTGGATCGACTGCATTCGTTGCCCCAACGATATGAAAAAATAGCCGGCGCTACACATGGACACTAACGTATTCACAGGGTCCCTTATGCATTCGCCTAGGACGACTCGAAGGCGAAAGCCACCTTCATTTTCTTCTCAGTCGATGTGTAGATCCTCCCCCGTCCTCCTCCCAATGCTTTCTGCACCGAACGTGGTTTCCTGTCCTGTCACGGTGGTCTAGTGGTTATGGCGCTCGACTGCTGACCCGAAGGTCGCGGGATCGAATCCCGGCCGCCGCGGCTGCATTTTCGATGGAGGTGAAAATGTTTGAGGCCCGTGTACTTAGATTTAGGTGCGCGTTACAGAGCTCCTGTTGGTCGAAATTTCAAGAGCCCTCCACTACGGCATCCCTCATAATCATGTCGTTGTTTTGGGACGTTAAACCTCAGATATTATTATTATTAACGTGGTTTCCCACTGCCTCCAGGATCGCAGGCATTGCAAGCTTTCTGCCCCTCACCTGGTTTTGCACTGAATGAGTGATCGGCCAACCTTTGACCAAGCGACGATGTCAAGTGGTGACGTCACTATGTGAGGTCACGTTATGTGACGTCATGACGACGTCATAAATTGTGACGGTTTGTGACGTCATTGTGACGTCATCACGTGATTATTCTTTGAATCAATCGTGCTGACGCCGCCCACGTGGGACGCCGACGATCAATTTTCACGTTTAATGAGGCATCTAATCCTTTCGCCCTAATACATCTATAGCAATGTAAATGCGCTGAATGAAGCACAGACGAGAAACGTAACAGGGGACAGGACAAGTGGTGCGCAAACTTTCAACTGTTTATTTTCGCAAAAGCACGTCAAAGATATACACAAAAAACACTGAAGATAACAAGGACTATATTGCAACGTGTTGTTCATCGAATGAGGTCATTTTGGTGCTAACATGCTCCGCATGTGTATTCCTAACTAATCTGGCGGTTGTCAATAAAGTTAAATGCTGCCTCACTGAGGGCAATAGATGCAGAGCTCACGTGATTGTGTGATTTAAACATGAAAAATGCCTCCATGATTTCGCGTGTTCTTTTAGACCTGCAATGTGCCAACGTCTGCGTTTGGTTAAAAATGGGATCACATCCGCATCTTGCGCAATGAGTAGCTAAGTGCCCTGGTGACTGCAGCATTTCTGTGGCGTACCTATGTTCTCTTAATCTTGTGTTTATGCAACGCCCAGTCTGCCCAATATAGCATTTTCCGCACGTGAACGGAATTTTGTAGACTACGCCCTCGTCACATTCTAAATATTTGTTAACATGTTTGATGGTGCATTTTTTCACGAGCATAGTATCGGGGGAATCATTAACTTGTTTGCAAAGGCCTTTAAGCTTCAAAGGGGCAGAGAAAACAACTCTAGCGCCATGCTTTTCCCCAATCTTTTTGAGAGCATGGGAAGTCTTGTGCATATATGGAACGACACATATGTTCCTAGTTTGCTCGTTTTCTTTTGGTGCCTTCTTACTGCCAAGCAATGTTTTTAGGGTCTTTTCAGCGACAGAAGCTATTAAAGACGCCGGGTATCCGCTGTTCTTAAGCTTCTTTGCTTGTTGCACGATACTATCATTGACCTTGTGGTCACATGATCTTCTGACTGCCAATGTGAAGCATGAGGAAGCTATGGCCCTCTTGACGAGCTTCGTATGACCTGAGTCGTACGGCAGCAGGGACTTATTGCTCCTAGTTTTATATTCCCAGCATGTATGGGACTCTTGGAATGTTAGCTGCAAATCTAAAAATTGCAAGCTGTCGTTACTTGGCATCTCAACAGTGAATTCAAGATCTTGGTGTGCCTGTCTGAACAATTCTAAGCATTTGTCTTTTTGATGTTCCGTAAAACAATCACGCGGGAAACAAACCAAGAAATCATCCACGTAACGAAAGCATTTCACAGCCCCCGAACTGGCCAATTTTTCCTGCAAAGTTCTATCGCCTCTGGCTAAAAAAGTGTCGCATAGTGCTGGGGCCACACACGAGCCTATGCAGATTCCCTTTCTTTGTGTGTACACCTGGTCTTGGAACTTGACAAACAGCGATTCTAGGTACAGCGAAAACATATTCAAGAAATCTGAGACTTTCAGTCCGCACTGGTTCTGGAACTTGACCACTCCAAAAGCATCTATGCGCTCTTCTACAGCTTGCAAAGCTGCACGTTGTGGAACGTTGTAGAAAAGATCTGTCACGTCGATTGAAAGGCATTTCAATGGCTGTGCTCTGCTGAGAAAATCAACAACTTCATCCGAGTTTTTAACTTGGAAGGGGTCATCCAATGGAAGCACTGCTAGTTGCTGTTGCAGGAAAAGGCTACGGCGCGTTGCCATGTTGTCCTGTTACGTTTCTCGTCTGTGCTTCATTCAGCGCATTTACATTGCTATGCCGTACCAACTAGCCCAAATTGAAGCTTTGCTAATACATCTATTTAAAGGGGTCATGAAGCACCCCTTGGGCTTGTTGAAAAAACGCATCCTGTGGAAAGCTGACACGGCTATGAACTGCTCTGCCAAATATTACATTCGTGCGCGCCGCGTAAAGGCCGCAAGCGGAGCGCGAAGTTGCCGTTTCCCCAGGCACCCTCTTTTCTAACAGAGGCCGGTTCTCACTCTTGTCGGTGGGCGGGGCGTCTGCCGGTTGACGTCGCGATCTGCATCTCCACGTCGCAAGAGACATAGCATCCTCATTGGCCGATAGCCGACTTAAATCGAGAGCGGCGTTCGGATCAGATGCGCTTCTTGCCACGGGGTGCCGCCACTTGCCGGCGCCGCACTCCTCAGTACATGGTAGCCGCACTCGCGCACGCGAATCACAGCGGGAGAGCGATCGCGTTTCATGACGCGCTCTGGCGTAACTTCTTACCCCGTGCCAGCCCTCCCTGTCTAGCTTCCAGTGCGCTCGTCGGCACGAGAAAAGAGAGAAAGCGCTGAGAGCGTGCGCCAAACCCCCGTAACTCCGCTCATTCTTGACGGATTCGAGAAATTTTTGCGGCAATCGAGTCGGGAGGCAGTAAACTCCGATACTGAGGTCATTAGATCATTACTTGGAAAAGTGGTTCATGACCCCTTTAAAAAGGAATGCCTGTGTGAATACTCATTGAACTTCCCAGTCCTCAAATACGTAGAAAGTCGCAGTTCTGCCAAAAAGGCAAAGCATGGACAGTGAAAGCAGCGTATTAGAAAACGACATTAATTATGATTCATAGCTTTCTTGGCCCTTCATACTGCAGTAAAAATTCGCTTACTAATTAAATTGACAAGCACGGTGTGACCGCGAGCACAGGCAAACATGAAAGGACCTCTCTGCATAACCGCGAGGACTCGCTGAGTGATGAATAGCGGAGACACAGGTGAGCAAACGCTGTTCACCTCCGTAACTGTTACATAACACGAGTTTCAACACTACAAGCGCGATGGAAGGCAGCGCACACGAAGAAACTGACCATCTCGGCTCGCGCAACATTAGCACCCGCCGCTGACTACCTTTAAGGTACAGCGCGCGAGATCCGCGCGGTTGGCTATAGGGCCGCCGCCACGACCGAGCTAGCTACAGGAAGAGACGCGCGCTCACGTGCTCCTCCCCGCCCCCAATGCATGTGCTTACATTGCCCTGACCCTCCCCTAAATAATGGCCTGAGGACAGGAAAGACGTTCTGCAACCCATATAAATGGCCCATATAAGGACAGTGTCGTGGGAAGGGGAAGAGAAGGGGAGTGACTGATGAAGCGAGCGTGAAGCAGAGGCCGTTTTTCGAGATGGGCACCCACGCCACCGAGCACCAGGTAAGGGTACCTCTAGCCCGATCAGAACAACACGTGGGTGCCCTGCGGCACTGGATATCCCGCCCAGTACTTACAGCATTGGAGGCGGACTCACTACCAGTTCACCACCGCTGCGGTCCAGCGCTACCGAGCATGCGCACAACTGCCTCCCTCCCCCCCTTGCCTCTGCTAAACTCGCGGGAAGACGGCGTTCACCTCGCCACCTTCCCCGTCGTCTCACAGTCGCATCCGAAGTCGGTGCGTGGGCCGCTTATTCGATGTTCGACTTCTCGGCAGCATGGCGGCGAAGTTGGGTGTACAGTGCCCTCGTATTTGTTAGAATAAAATATGCCCAGAAATGCGGTGAATAATATTAATAAAGTAGCACCTCACTACGTACAGAAGAACTAAGTGGCATAACAGAGTAATAATTTCCGAAATGAACTGTGAAGAGCTACTTTCATAAGCAGCCACCTGGTGTGCCCTGCACATCTGTTGGGTAAAGGAAGCAGGCTCTAGATTTCCTTTCTCTCTAATTCGTCCGCATAACTCTATGTCACTAACCGCTCTTTACGTCCTCTATGGTAATACAAGCACAATCGTCGATGCCAATCGCTCCGGAAAGAGAGCAGCTGAGTCGCCAGCAAACTGATCCGATGTCGCAGACGCCGCGTCTAATCTCTGACACGTTTCGCTGAGCAACAGCGAGCAGTCGCCCACACGCACGTTCACACACATGGACTCTCGTTGCGGGGTTTCATAATGCTATGTCACTTCGTTGATCGCATGCCAAGGTTTATTGCGGTGGTCCGAAGAAATTCCTAACTGCCTGGTCGTCACGGCAACATCCTAAATAGACTGTACTTTTCTCCATGGGGCTACGTTTGCGTCGCCCTTACGAAAATGGATTTAGACAGTCTATAGATTGTCTAAAAATAGGTCTACCCAGTCTATAGACTGTCTAAACACATTTTTGTAAGGGCGGTCTGCCTCGATGTATCATGTACGCGAAATGCGTAAGATGCGGCAATGGATAGACGAAACAAACTAGCTAATTGTTCATCGGATAATGACACGTTAACGAGATCCTCCACGATTATCGCTGTCGGACCTCGAGGATGTACCGCTTTAAATATGCATAAAAAAAACTGCCCACAAAAAAACTAAAGCGCTCCGAAACGCAGGCCCCTTACACTGACTGAGGAAGCGCTGAAATTTAATTTAATTTTTAAAATGTGGAAACGCTTGTAGGCTAAGCTACTAGTGAGAAAAAATTATTGTCGGCAGCCTCTAGACACCTTAAGATATGAGGCATCGCTTCCTTCAAAATGCAATAGACAATTAATTAAATAACATATTACCGCGATCTATGACTCAAGCCGATGCAACACTGTTTCAGGCACAAATCGGGTGCGTCGGAAAACCAACAGAAATCAGGGGTGGTGGTCATGCAATACCATACACTAAGAAGCCTGCATCTATACCGCAACCATGTCGCAAGCTTAATCCGTCGAGCACTCTGCGAGAGTAGACCAGAGGCGCCACTTGCATTTCCAGAGAAGGCGATACCAATACCAAGCTTGGGCCGTGCCGAAAAGCGAAGAATGAAGGAAGGTGAAATGTCTGTCTTCCTCTGCGCGTCTGCTTCGCTAAAGGTTTATATAAATTTAGTAGGCTTTATTATGACGCGCTTCAGCATTATCCTCTGCCGTCGGCTCGTCGCAGTTCGAATCTCTCACAAATCTGGGCCCGTGTTCACAGAAAAAAAAAAAAAAAAACACCTTGCTCTGAAATACTGTGGAATCTCAAATTTCAGTCTGCGTATGCTAATTCAACAGAATGACAACCGCGAAATATTATGCGAGTGGGGCAGGAAATAACTATGAATATCGTAGCTCTGTAATTTCGTTTTTTCAATTATACTGCTTGTTCTGCTGAGCATGCATTGCGTGTATTCCTTCAACTTGCCTGCATCACAAAATGCCTTAACTTTCCAATCTGATAATTTATTGTCGTTTAAAGGCAATGTAGGCTGTTGCGACTTAGGCAAAAATATCGTGCAATCAATAATTTATTTTGCTCCGAACAGTACTTTCGACAGCGCAAAAGACTGTCCACGAAGTGGTTATTCTGGTGGTAGTCTATTCAGTATAAAAGTTCCCATTTAAACATCCATGCTCGCGCTGTGGTAAATTTATTCTCTGCATGTGGTACGTACCCACCCAGCCGCACCTTGCGAGACGCGTTCGATACTTGAATGCCGTGCCATATTATGCAGCATTATGTTACATATAAAATTCAGCGCGGTGTTCAAGTTCAAATTTCCATGTTGTGATGTGGCGACGCATGGGAGCGATGCATTTGGTCTATGCACGCTACCAGCTGACTGTGTTTGCGTACGTAAATTTAAAAACAAAGCAATGAAATTTTTGTAGTGGGTCGCTGAATGAAAATGTGAGGAGATAAACAGAATACCGGAATGAAGTAAGGACACACACACACACACACACACACGCACACACACACACACACACACACACACACACACACACACACACACACACACACACACACACACACACACACACACACACACACACACACACACACAGAGAGAGAGAGAGAGAGAGAGCCGCCACCTCGTCGTTTCTTTCGAGCACGCTAAAATGCAATCAAGCCATGCTTTAACGCGAAACCGTTTTAGCAGCAACAAAAGTGAATACAGCCCATTCTGTTGCTAGCCGAAAAAACCCTGCTGACAACGGAAAACACTCAATAATTCAAATTCTGAACGGGGGACTTCACTGGACAATGAGCGAAAAGGTCACGGCGAGTGCCCGCAAGGTCGCTACTGTTTTGATCTGTGTTTTGCTGCAGCCTGTAGGAGCTTGAAATGACGCCAACTGATTTTGTGGTTAATTGACAAAGCTTGTCGCACGTTAGCAATCAATAACATAAGCATAAGGCCTACGAGCCCGTAAATCATAGACGATTTGAATAAAAGACAGTGTATGTCACGCGAAAATAATTTAAAAGCCTGTCATATTTAATTATGTGACAACACTCTGAGAGTACACTCACCATTACAGGGTTCCCTTGACCATTTTCCTTCTAAATTACAAAAAAGCTACATTTTTTACATATGATTTACTCTGTCATGACTACGAGGCGAAGAAAATGCTGAGAAAGGATAAATGACTAAGTGACCCGCTTGGATACATTACCGTATAGTCTACAAGAGAGTCATGCAATCACACAAAGTCCTGAGGGTAAAAACAGCGCGAACGTCAGAGCACGGGACGAAGAAGGAGCACACATGACGACACGTGGGGTCGCTTCTTCGTCCCGCGCTGTTACGTTCGCGCTCTTTCTGCACGTCATAAATCACCAATTTGCGAAAAAGCTTCACCACACAAAATCATACACTGAGATTTGAAAATTAACTGTATATTAGAAAGCATTATGTCTCGCGCACGTCGCAAAGTTAAGTGCAGTTCGCTTCGACAGCGACTGCATTGCCTGAAAGCGAGAGACAAGTGTCCGTGACACGCTGTGCCTTGCCTATAGTGCGTGTGGCTAATCTGAACTCCAGCATTCCGTGAATTTCTCCCTCGTCTAGCACAGGGAATGAAACTGAGCAAAGCGTAGTTAACCTCCGAGCATTTCTTTCCTAACCTCTAGCTCAGCAAATTTCGGGGCGAAACTATAGGAACGGCTTGCAAGAGGGGGCGGCGGCTCAACATGACTGCGAAGGAGATGAGAGTGAAAAGGCAGTCCGAGAAACTGTTTTCACGAATGACGAAATGCGTCTTGAACTCGGCTTTTCGTTTAGTTTAGAGACCAGAATTTAGAAACCAGAATTTCCATCGCTTCTAGGGGCAACCGTTTTTTGGGCTGGGGATTGCGAGTCAGGTGCAACGAATGACCACGATAACGCCCGGCTTGTCCATATGGCATGTTTGCCGCGGAAGAGTCCATTTGCACCTCAGCAGCTCGGGGCCATGTGGCATGAGAAGGAACGTCATGTATGACGTCATAACCGCCGAACAATTTGAATGAAAGGCAAGGTTCTAGGTTCTACCTGGCCCTCCAAGTCTCACTATTTTGACATTGCCTCTGGTTGGCCCGTGCCACTGGGGGACCAGTAACCTACGCCATGGCTCTTCGCGGTTCTCACTATTTTGCCAGCATCAGTAATGCCAGGGTCTACATTGACTTGCGGCTTTACACTCTTAATCAGGTCCTCGCTAAATGCTGGCTGTATCCAGGAAACTACACGGAAAATGTCCGGTTTCCTGGCTATATCTAGCACTTCAAGCGGGTCCCATGCTCAGGTCCCATGAGCCCGAGTCGTTGAGGCGCAAATAGACTCTCCCAGGCTCTCCCGCTTGACACCAATGTTGGCTCATTATCGACCGTTAAGTAACAGAAAACTCGCAGCCCTTGTGCTGGCCGGGCTGATATGTTATAGCTGCGGTCAAAATTGTGTAAGCTTGCTCTGAACGCGTGTGCGAGAGTGCATGAATATGGTATTAGGCAGCTTTTACGTCGAAATAAACACTCTCGCGCTCCTGATAATACTAAAAGGGGGTTTGAAATAAACTTCAGTGCGGAAAGCTGAACTTTTCCAAAGCCGATGTCAATAACGCCAAGCTTTTTCTTCGCAAGGGCTGTTAACGATAAGCCCGCCGCATTCGCTAATAACGTTGTTACGCGAATGAAGGGGTGACTACTTGAACGACTGTCTACAACAAATAGTTAGAAAAAGCTATAGCTGTAATCACAAGTTTGGAAGATATTGCGAGCAAATACGGTCAGATCGTCGCCTTTCTCACCGAGTCAGCCGCGCGTGTCTTCCAAGAGACACAAGCGCAATGAAAGTAGCAACAAGTCCGTCGTCGCTATTGCCTGTATTTATCGATCTTACCAACCTTTATCACGTAAGAACTGTGTCGGCGCTGAATGCCAGTTTTAGTCCTCGCACGTGATCGTCGAAAGCGTTCAGCTGGCAAGTACCCGTATACGGTGCATAGTAGTTCCACAGCGTTTGTGGGCAACACAATGCATAATATTACAACATTACATCTCCTTCTAATCGCTAGATATCTGATATATATCCAAGTACCGAAGATGACTCGACAAGTCACGGCAGGGCCACCCTCCTGACGAGAACTAGCTTTTTGAGACACGATAATAAAGAAGAAAACTAAGAGGCCCTCCTTGCCCCTTTCAAACTGTCCTGCATATAAACACCAAAATGTCTCGGCTTAATAATAATAATAATAATAATAATAATAATAATAATAATAATAATAATAATAATAATAATAATAATAATAATAACAATAAGCTGTGGTAGTAGCCGCAGTCAAATAAAGAGACATAGCTTAAGTCGAAGCCTCAATATCATACAAAATTGTTTCCCCGCCACTGTGGTCTAGTGGTTATGGTGCTCGACTGCTGACCCGAAGGTCGCGGGATCGAATCCTGGCCCCAGCGGCCGCATTTCGATGGAGGCGCAATGCTTGGAAGCCCGTGTAACTTGGAAGCCCAGGTGGCCGAAATTTGCGCTGGCCTCCACTACGGCGTCCCTTGTAATCATCGTGGTTTTCGGACGATAAAACCCCAACAATTATTATATTATATTAAATTATCTTTCCCGGCATCAGTTAAAGAAAACAAAGAAGACTGCATGGCTCTCCTTCGCTTGGAGCACGATACGTACATAATGTAAAGACAAAACATATCAACACACATTCGGAAAGGTCAGAGCGAAACCGCTCTTTGGTGGAAATGCTTGTTGCAAATGCGGTACTTTTCGGCTCCTGTAGTCGTAAAAAACATTTGTGCATTACTTCTTTGCAATAGATGGTTTCAGCCAGTCCTGATACTGGACATACCATTTACCAAAGAGTCTAGGCAAAGAAGAAAAAAAAAAAAGAAGAGAAAGACAACGTACGTACGGTTTGGAATTCGGCCCCTGCTTTGAAATTCGATCGTTTTCCGTATGGCTATTTCTTATATATATTTTGCTCCACTGCACACCTAACAAGCCCACAGTTGTATACTCGCGTCTAGGAACGGCCCAGCATGGCCAAAGAAGACGCGAAGACATCGCATGCTTAATAGAAATCATGTAACAGCGGGGCCATATGGTCACATTCACGGGTGGAAACAAAAGAATAAAAATAAAACAGAGAAAAGTTGGGTTTCGATTTAAGCTGTCACCCGGAAGGAAAGAAGAAGCCTCAAGTCACATAGCATCCGTCAAATGGCTGCTTCGACGAGACACGCACGGGCGACCTCGAGCGAAGATCATCGACGGTGGTCTGAGCCCGAAAAGGAAGTGCCGCAGGGCTTGGCGCGGAACAGGGGGGACGTGGACGAACGTTGCAACAGCTTGCGCAGACAAGCGTGAGGGCCGCTTCCTCTTAAAGTGCGACAGATCGCGCTATCCTGGAACTTACTCGACATTCTTGTCTGATTGTATGTCTGTCTATCGTTGCACTATACCACTGCGCAACAACTCGTAGGCAGCATCGCGGACGCTGTCCTTTCTTCCTTTGGTTGTGTTCCATTCTGGTGCTCCGAGAGAATGGGGATGACGAGGGTCTGTTGTCTGTACAGATGAAGTCCTTATATACCAGATACTCTTTTTTTGGATTTTTTTTTTCTTCGGATAAAACCGAATTCTTAAAGTTTACGTACGATGTGTAGCATAAGTGTAGCCGTTTGCTAGATTTCCCCGAGCGGCAGACAGTATACCTGAGCGAGAAAACCAAATACGTTATAGATTATTAACGAACATTAACAAATTAGCTTTTCAATTAATTGCGCTACAATTTACGCATTGTAGCCCGTGAATGCTAGAGGTACGTGTAATTAAATTTTAGGTGCAAGTTAAAGAACCCAAAGTGGTCGAAATTTCCGGAGGCCTCCGCTATGGCGTGCCTCACAATCATATCGTTGTTTCTGGTGCGCCAAACCCCAGAAATTATTATAGTAGCTCGTGAATTCAAAAGGCATGTCCACTTCAAACGAATCTTCAAGATATGACACCAGTTTCGAGATATCCATTCCCAACGTATGTGACGAAATATATGGGCGTTATAGTAAAAGGCTTGTGCATCGATGCACAAAACGGCGGTTGGTTAAAAAAAAAAAAAAAAAGGAAGAAGAAAAGGTAACTGAGACAACGCTGCATTTCTATCGCAAGTTTGATGGCACACATCTGAATATAGAGTCGAACCCGACTATATGGAAGTCGGGTACATCGAATTGTCATTTATATCGAACTATTTTCGAACACGACAATGCTTTAACGTCATTGCATAGGAAAATCTGCGGCTACATCAAACAAAAAGCCTGAACGCTTGATACATTGAACAACGGGCAACGCAAAACGCTCCAATAAGTTGCTTTTTCCTCACAAATTTCTGGCCTTTCCTCACGGAAGGGGCTTTTCGGCGTGCATTTGGTCATGATTCCTCGTCGTTGTGCCGCCGTCCCGTCGTGCAGGGTCACCGCTCGCTTCTGCGCTCGTTTTGCTAACGCGATGTATGCCGCAAAACAGAAGAAGCTGCTGTTCTCCGCAAAGCTCGCGATAATTAATACAGTAGAACGTGGGAAAAGAAGCCTTACGTGGCCGCTATGTACAGCATCCCAAGAAGCACGCTGAGTACGCTGTTGAAAAACAGGGCCGAGGCAGACTAGGCACTATTTACATCGATACTGCATTTTCTCGAGTATAACCCGCCCCTGCATATAACCTCTAATGCTCAACTACAAACTGTTGAAAAATACAAAAAAAAAACCCCTGCGCATGGCCGAGAAGTTGTCTCCTTTATATTATAGTGCGCAGTGCCGTGAAGCCAACTCGCGCACGCAAATTCGCACCGAAAATGCAATAACTTCATTAAAAGTTGTATAACGAATTATCCAATATATCAAACTCATTTCCGTTTTTATTTATTTTTTTTTGGGGGGGGGGGGTGTTGAGGCGGGGGGTATTCGATATAGGCAGGTTCGACTGTATCGTATACGCGTTCTACATAATTTACGTGTAGAAAGGCTGGCTGTGCTCCCATTTCCGCACCGTGTCTTAAAAATACGTTAACAATTAGGGCGCGAGTCCCGCTGCCTTACCTTTCTTTCGTTCTGCAGGCACGTAGTTCCTGTATCGCGGTTTCTAGCGATTGTTCGTTTACGATATTTGTGGCTCGTAGGAAAGGGGTGAACGCTCCCCGCCACTGAATCATCGGAATCGGTCGCTCGGCTAAGTCAATGATGATGTGAAGTGGTAAGAAATGAATGAAATTAAAGGCATACGAGGCTCAAGGTGCTATGCGGCCGTTAGACGGTGCCACTAAATCAGCTAATCACGCTTTTAAAACCGGCATTAGGCCACATATTCGCTCGAAAAGTCAGAAACGTGGCAAGGGAGGAAGGCGGGTGGAAACTCCTCTTAAACTTTGCACAACTGCCCCGCTTTCGTCACAAAAAACCGTCCACTCACCGGTATTGTGCAAAATTTTCTTCCTTCCAGAACAGAAACACACTAAAAGGTTCTGAACCGTAGTCTGGACTGATTTGCTATATTGATCCGTTGTCACTTTATTCCTACCTTCCATTAAAAAAAAAAGGAAAATAATACACGAAGTGTACCCTGGCCTGCTTAAGGCCACAACTTTACGTTCTGTTGGCCAATGCTTCCTCTCATAGACCACAGTAGTGCGCGGACTCCCATGAACGGTGTTTTAAAGCTTCTTATATTGTTAATAAACAAAAGAAAAGAGATGCTGGCATCATGATCGATGACGGCTAGCCTTGTTCGTCGTTCTTTTTGTTTTCTTCTCTTTCACGCGCTGCCGACATGTGAAAAGCTACAAATCATTATCATAAATACCTTTATATAATAGCAAAATGTACGCATCGCAGGGCCCAGTAAAGGAGAATCGATCGTATACGCAACCTTAACAGTCACTGCGCAATATCTGCGGGCTGATTTATCGTACACTGGCTTGACATTTCACAAAGCCCGCAGCTTATAGAGCGGCCCCGTAGCCTAATGTTTTACAAAGCGGCATTTTGTGTTCTGAATTCTCAAACGTCGCGAATTAAAAAAAAAAAAAAACGAACGCTCAGAGGCCTCCAGCCGCAGAGAAAGGGAAACGAAAAGTTGCATATATTTTCCAAGGTGCTTTGTACGTACATTGAAACATTCTTCTGAGTGTGTCTTTTTCTTTCGTAACCTCTTGCAACTTGTGGTCCATTCTGCTGGGCCACAATGAATCCCTGCTTTGCCATGGCGGGTCATAACAATCACTGGTCACGTGTCAATAAGGAGTCCGACAGAAAACTTTAGTGCATTCTGTTCTGGCACATGACCATAGAAGTCCTCGGGGTCCTTAAGCTACTATGACAGAAAAAATGTTGTCACGCCAAATACAAGACGAAGAAGCAGAAAACCCGGAATGCAAGACGCAACGCAGGTAGAAGGCGGAGCTGAATTCATGTACGTATGCCTGCGTTATTATACTATTTTGTAAAAAAAGAAACATATGTTCACCACTTCGTTGCACTCGTTCAAATTTTGCCAGAAGATTTGTTTGTGTGTGCTTGCTGCTTACCGCCTTGCATAAAAACACGTTGCTTAGTTGTGCACTTGCTCTGTCTAGACTTCACAGCCGCAGACAAAAAGAGAAACCGCTCTATGCAGCAGCTCTTTTCAACTAAACGCAGTTCACTGTACACCCTTCGCGGGTCAACAAAAGCCAGAGATAGAGCTCTTTGTGTAGTAATTAGTAAGAAGCACACGACCTAACTAAGGGCACAAAATAGAGCAGTTAAACTGAACAGCCAAATGAACGACCCTCTCAGTGACACAGATTGGCTGGCGTTTCGGCCTAAAATATCCCACAAGGAAAGGTTTCAAGAAGAAAAGCCTTTTTGCCTGCTTTGAATAAGGTGTCGTCCCTACGGTGGCTGATTACATTTTGAACGCGCCTGTGTGCGTTAACGCGTTGCCATTTATGTAACTTTGCGAGGTGCGCTGGTTTCGAAACACACTAGCGAAGCTTCTGTGTCGTAGGCCCAGCAAGTTATAAGTTCGCCGCCGTTGGTAGGTTTACGAAACCATACCCTGAAGGGAGCATTGGGCAAGCCGGTGGTAACAATAGAAGTAGAGGACTAAGCGGACTGAACGCTGACACAGCGGGCGTGTCGTACTTGAAACGGAGAGGAAGCGGTAGAGAGCGAGGCCTGACCAGTCGCGCCTTGCGAGGCGAGTCCGCCTTCCTTTGGCGAAAAACAAGAATAAGGAGCGCGCTGCCGCTGCCGGTTCTTCGGTCTAGGTTTGGCTTCCTGCGAAGGATGTTCCAGACTGCTTCTGTTGCTCATACCAGGACCCGCTTTTTTTTTTTTGTTCATTCTCCTCTTGATCCTTTGTCACCACGACGTTTATGTCATTACACGACTCAGGTTCGACCTAACGGAAAAGACGGTCTCTACAATTCTTACGTACGCCTCGAACTGAGTGTTCAGCTTATTTGGACTTGCACAGAAGCGACCCCTTTGGAGCGGCTGCAAGCACGTTAGTTTGTAGATTGTGTATCCGTGGCTTCTATACCGAAACGGGGACTCAACACCAGCCTATAACAACACAAATGCTGCGCCTTTTGCTTGACTCTGTAAACGGCAACATCGTGGCGTTTATAAGTGGACGTACCTTAACAAAATATGCGTCGCTTACAGAGCTGAGTATTACGGCAACGAATGAAGTCTCGCGCCCAAGAACACTGGTTGCGTTGTGTTGGTTCCCTCTTCGTGGAATGTGTCCATGCATAAGACTAAAACTGCGAGACATGGCAGGATAAACAGCCCCACCGATGGTCGCAAGTGTCGGCCATTGGCGGAGCTCAGAAAGTTGCATGCTGTAGAGAAGAAGCGCGGCGCAAGCATTGCAACGACGCCGGAGCAGAAGTGCAAACCCCTACAGTAAATCTTGGCTCAACACGAATGCGAGAACAATCACCTAACAACATTTCCACTCACTATTTGGAAATAAATTCCACAAATATTCACAGCTACACTGCTAGGTTACCTGTTGTACTAAGTCACGTGGTAGCCGCAACTTGGCTAACTCAGAGGAGTTAAATTACGCAGATACATCCTTCGTCGACATTCGCTATGAAACACTACACTGTTCTAGTTTTTGTTCTAGGCCTTGTGTTTTATCAATTCCGTCATGCGGGTCTTGCCCTTTGGTATCCCATGATCGACCTTCTCACTTTTTCTTATACAGGAACAGCGTTAAGATAATGAATGGCGGCACATGAAGACACCAAGCAATCGAGTTTACAAATTAAATTTAATTGTGCGCCACACAAATGTTGCGGATTGGTTAACGCCACACAGTACTGTATATAATACATTAGCGTATTCTACGGAAAAATAGCGGAGCACTTATCGGGTCCAGCAAGTCATACCTCTACACAGTGCGGTGTATATAGTTGGCACCCCATTTCAAGTTGCGTTCACGTGTTTCCGGATTCACTGAAATCAACAAACGCACGAGTTTCTGCACTTCGCGTTTCTTCACTGATAACCGCTGGCAACTCGCATTCCTTAGAAGCATCATCAGTTACTTTTACCGATATGATTCCTCAACCATTTTTCCGTGCTCCATTGGGACTCCGCAACTCTTGTAATTGAAAGGCTTCGTACTTTTTTTGCATTCCTTTTATAGTGTTCGTTTTCTTCATGTACGAGCGGCGCACGTGCGCAGAGGCTTTTAAAGCGAAGCTTTGTATGGCTAGGCGAAAGGAAAATACAGTGGTCCTATGTACGCAAAAAACTATCATCATGAACGGGTATGTGCCACGTAAATTGAGGGAATGCCACTAGTCACTACTGGTCCACTAAAAATGAAGGAGGGAGGGAACACACGGCGGCAAACACCAATTACGATTTCTGGACAGACGTAAACAATAATTGAGAAAGACTATAATGAACCGTCGAGATTAGTCCAGTGATAAACACTGGGGCACATTCGCTGGTTAGCCATCTGTGTGGAGCGCTTGGGCAGTTTTTTTTTTCTTTTAGGCCGCAGCTCTTAGGCACCCTTTCCTGTGTTGAGCGGCGTCGCCGTCGGTGGCGTAACCGATAAAAATGAAAAAAGTAACCGATCGACACGAAAAAATAGAAGGAGCAAAAATACCACGGCCGAACAGGATTCGAACCTGGGCCCTCTACGTGGCAGTCGAGCATTCTACCATAGAGCAACGCCGGTGCTTGAAACTCACGTGCAAAAAGACCCTATACAGGCGTCATGTCGGGCAAGGAATCGCATTAACCTATGTACTATAGCGTGGCAGAAGAGTAAAACAACACCCAGGCATCACACAATGTTAATTGCGCAACGAGTGCGTGGTGCTAAAGCTTCCCACCCACTGCAAAGTGCTCAGCCATAATTCTTCATCGTCATCAGCCATATGCAGCATCAACAAAGTGCACATAACACCTTACAGCTGTGTAGCGGGTACCTCGCTTATCCACAGAAAGATGAATAATGGTGTAGTGGGTGTTGTCCCGCAGTGGGTTGCGCCAGGTTGCCAAGGTCCAACCAACCAACCAACCAACCTTGCGGAAAGCCAAAACTTCAGACACAATTGGCATTGCCCCAACACGAAGCTGCACTCAAAATTCGCATTAGGTAGTATCGTAATCGTCGGTGAATTTTTTTTAAAGCTCATGAGACGAAAAAAATTACAGCACAGTGAAATGAATACAAAAATTTATGAAGACTTCCAATTACGAGAATCGTAGAGCTGCACAGAGTACGTAAGCGTTGTAGAGAAAGTATATCGGTAAACGTGATTGACATAAGGGTTTCGTGCCCACACAAAAGCTCTCTTACAGCATGGACGAAAGAAACATGATACAAGGAGGAGGGGGTTAAAGGCTGCCGGCGGATCTAGCCTTGCGAGATTTCCAGGCAAATGCCCCGCCGGGTTTTCTCTTTTCAGATTATGTTGGAAATATGTTAATTTTTTAAAAGCGAAGCGCAGGCAGGTTACCAAGGAGGCACGCGCAGCGCGACGCAACAATGCACATGCCGGTGGCCTATGAGCTATCCCGCATACGGTGCTGTGCCGGGCCCCCATATCACCACACCGCACTCCAATATAAGTGTCCCAGATCACCAGCCACATGCGAGTTCTGTGACGTTCAAAAACTTCAAAACTAGCCTTTCTGAATGTCCAGTATTCCCGCGGAAACACTATACTATACACACTGTCGTGTGGCAAGCCTAAACGTTGCAGTGCTTCAAAGAAACATGGGCGATCTTTATGAAGTTCCCTGCACTTAAGCAAATAACGTTCAATATCACCATAGGTCTTACAAGTAGGACACAATGGCGTCGCGGTAAGTCTGATCTTGTAGAGCCATGCTGGCGTACGCGCTCACCCCATGCGGATGCAATGTATAGTAGAGAGGTCACTGCCCCGGTTAGCCCTTATGTGACACATGGCTGGTGAGGTGTCAACCATAAATAATGGAACTGCCTGGTGACAACTTCTCTTAAAATACGTTGAAGTTCTCTAGAAGCCTTCTTCGTTGGCCTAAGCTCCAAAGCAGTCCGAGCAAGTCTGTCAGCCGTCTCATTAACCGATATACCCCATTGAATCTATTGAAGCTTTGTATTAAGTCCAACGCTGTGCAGTTCTTTGAGAATATGCGGTGATCTTTGAGTGCATTTCTCCAAAACCAACCCCAGCTGTAAGAGTTGCAGAGCGGGCTTGCGATCGGACAGGAACACAACTTGTTGCGCCTACAAGACTTTAGTTTCTGCCTGAATTGCCACCCTTTTACATTTCGTCAGCGAAACGACGCAGTCGAGTCGCGAAGCCGAGGACACCTCGAGTGACGGGATCACGAACGTTGCAGTGCTTCCTCTGCGCTCAATGTCAACCGACCCGTCGGTGAAAGCTTTCAGATGGTCGGCGTACTTTTCTTCAAGATATTCAAGCACCAAAAACGTGTTTCTGCTATGGGTGTGGAGCGCTTGTTGTGCATCCGGGGAATTTACAGCTGGCAGTCTGTACTGTCATATGTGACCAAGGTGGGTCTTGTCGAAGTTGTCTTCATTTGGGGAATTCCAGGCCAAAATGGCGAACAGCTTTGAGGGCCACGAAAGCTCGCGATTCCTTACGACGCCGCAGGCGACTGAGGAGTGCTGGTCCTGCGCTCGATGACGTAATGAGCTAATGCTTTTCAATCAAGCAAGTGTACAACCATCATACTGTCACGTGGTCGTGACGTCGACGAAGACAGCAGTCGGCGTTTGCAGGATGAAACTGTTTATTTGGCCGAACTTGTGGCCGGAAAATGAGAACTAGAACTGCAGCAATACACGCTGTACAAAGATAGCGGCGAACAGGGCGTCGTCCGTCGATCAACTGACAAGTGGTGAAGCGCGTCGGCTTTTATACAGGCGCTATCGAACTTTCCAGCGATATCGCTGCTTGTTGCGCATGTTCTAGAATAAGCTCGGGCGTTCGCGTCTTGCGCGCAATCTTAACAAAACGATCTACTAATCTCGCGAAGCTTCTCGAACACTGAGGCGCGGTTCGCGCTGAGCGTTGCTGGCAGTCTTTGTGGGCGAAAACGGAATACAACAAAAGTGATAATAAGGAACGCACGTGGCAATTCCCCCCTCTGAAAAAGCATCGTCCCGATGCTTAAAACAGAACATGGGGGGGGGGGGGGGTATGGTGAATGCATGCAACAATAAATAACAATAAAAAAAGAAAGTACAATAAACAATAATCGCAAGCAAGAAAGTACAATAATAAAGGAAAAGTACAGCCTTCAGATCACTAACGCGCGTAATATGGCTTGAGGCGCACCACATGGACGACTTCAGGTCGTGCACGGCGCCGCTGAGAGTTCGTAATGCCGTCAGGGACAACCTCGTAGTCGAGTGCGCCGAGGCGTCGAAGTACCCTGTACGGTCCGAAGTATCGTCGAAGAAGCTTCTCACTAAGTCCCCGTCGGCGTATTGGCGTCCATACCCACACACGGTCACCGGGTTGGTATTCCATGTGGCGTCGTCGAAGGTTGTAGCGGCGGCTGTCAGTCGTCTGCTGGTTCTTAATCCGCAGGCGGGCGAGCTGTCGTGCTTCTTCGGCGCGCTGTAGGTAGGTGGTCACGTCGATATTTTCCTCGTCGGTCACGTTTGGTAACATGGCGTCGAGCGTCGTTGCCGGGCTCCGTCCGTAAACCAACTTGTATGGCGTCATTTGCGTCGTTTCCTGTACGGCCGTGTTGTACGCGAAGGTCACGTACGGAAGGATGGCATCCCAAGTCTTGTGTTCGACGTCGACGTACATGGCCAGCATGTCGGCGATGGTCTTATTTAGACGCTCGGTGAGGCCGTTGGTCTGTGGGTGGTACGCGGTGGTCCGGCGGTGGCTTGTGTTGCTGTATTCTAATATCGCCTGAGTTAGGTCAGCCGTAAACGCCGTACCTCTGTCGGTGATGAGAACCTCTGGGGCGCCGTGTCGAAGGACGATGCTCTCAACGAAGAACTTGGCTACCTCAGCGGCACTGCCTTTGGGCAGGGCTTTTGTTTCGGCGTAGCGGGTGAGGTAGTCGGTGGCCACGACGATCCATTTATTTCCGCAAGTCGACGTGGGGAACGGCCCCAGGAGGTCCATCCCGATCTGCTGGAATGGTCGCCGAGGAGGCTCGATCGGCTGAAGGAAGCCTGCTGGTCTTGTGGGCGGTGTCTTTCGTCGCTGACAGTCTCGGCACGTCCTTACGTAGCGAGTGACGTCGGCGGCAAGGCGCGGCCAGTAGTACTTTTCCTGTACTCGTGCGAGCGTGCGGGAAAGTCCGAGGTGTCCAGCCGTCGGGTCGTCGTGCAGGGCATGCAGAATTTCTGGTCGCAGTCCTGAAGGTACAACGACAAGGTAGCTGGTTTGGGCAGGAGAGAAGTTCTTCTTTACGAGGACGTTGTTTTTGAAGGAAAATGATGCCAACCCTCGCCTGAATACTTTTGGGACAACGATGGTCCTGCCCTCCAGGTATTCAACTAGACTCTTCAGCTCCGGGTCGGCTCGCTGTTGTTCGGCGAAGTCGTCGGTACTTATGGCTCCCAAGAAGCTGTCATCATCGTGGTCGTCGGGCGGTGGTGGGTCGACGGGGGCACGAGACAAGCAGTCGGCGTCGGAGTGTTTCTTTCCGGACTTGTAAACGACGGTAATGTCGAATTCTTGAAGTCGTAGGCTCCACCGTGCGAGCCGACCTGAAGGGTCCTTCAAGTTAGCTAGCCAACACAATGCGTGGTGGTCGCTCACAACTTTGAAGGGCCTGCCGTAGAGGTAGGGGCGAAACTTGGATGTAGCCCAGATGATCGCTAGGCACTCCTTTTCCGTTGTGGAATAGTTCGTTTCTGCCTTTGATAGCGACCGGCTAGCATAACTGATGACCCTTTCCTGCCCGGCAGTCTTCTGCACAAGGACGGCGCCGAGTCCTACGCTGCTTGCGTCGGTGTGGATTTCCGTATCGGCGTATTCATCGAAATGCGCTAGTATCGGAGGCATCTGAAGGCGTCGTTTCAGTTCTTCAAATGCTTCGATTTGCGCCGTTTCCCACTTGAATGGCACGTCGGTCTTCGTGAGGTGAGTTAGCGGCTCGGCGATTCGTGAAAATTCCTTGACGAAGCGCCTGTAGTAGGCGCACAAGCCGAGAAAACGGCGCACGGATTTGGTGTCGCTGGGTGGCGGGAAGGCAGCGATGGCAGCTGTTTTCCGCGGGTCTGGGCGAACACCATCCCTGCTGATAACGTGACCCAAAAACAAGAGCTCCTCATACGCGAAGCGGCACTTTTCAGGCTTCAAAGTGAGGCCGGAGGTCTTGATTGTTTCAAGTACAGCTTCAAGGCGCCGGAGGTGTTCGTCGAAGCTTGAGGCAAACACAACGACGTCGTCCAAGTACACGAGGCACGTCTGCCACTTCAAGGCAGCCAGCACTGTGTCCATAACACGTTGGAATGTCGCAGGTGCCGAACAAAGACCGAAGGGCATGACCTTAAACTCGAAGAGGCCGTCTGGTGTTATAAAGGCCGTCTTTTCTCGGTCTCTCTCGTCGACTTCGATTTGCCAGTAGCCGGTCTTGAGGTCCATCGACGAAAAGTACTTCGCGTTGTGGAGTCGATCCAGGGCGTCGTCTATCCGTGGAAGAGGGTACACGTCCTTCTTCGTGATTTTGTTCAGGCGACGATAATCGACGCAGAAACGTAGGGTTCCATCCTTCTTCCTCACTAACACTACGGGAGACGCCCACGGACTCTTAGACGGCTGGATGATGTCGTCGCGTAGCATTTCGTCGACTTGCTTCTTAACGGCGTCCCTTTCTCGCGTCGAAACCCGGTAGGGACTCTGACGGAGTGGTCGAGCATTTTCTTCCGTTATGATACGGTGTTTAGCAAGGGGCGTTTGCCGGACCCGTGATGACGACGAGAAACAGTCCTTGTATTTCTTCAGAAGGCATCGGAGCTGTTGGTGTTGGCGGGCGGGAAGGCTTGGGTTTACGTCGAAGGATGGCTCAGGCATTGCGGTTGTCGTTGTAGCTTCGTCAGAATCTGAAAAGGCAAACGCATCGCTGACAGCCAAGATTTCTTCGATGTATGCAATCGTCGTGCCCCTGCTCAGGTGTCTGTATTCTTGGCTGAAATTCGTTAGCATCACGCTTCCTCTCCCTTCGTACAGCCGAGCAATGCCTCTTGCGACGCAAATGTCACGGTCTAGCAGCAAACCCTGATCGCTCTCGATGACACCTTCGATGCATTCAGCCGTTTCGGTGCCGACGGGAATTATGATGCTGGATCTAGGAGGAATGGTGACTTGATCCTCGAGCACGTTCAGGGCATGTTGACATGGGTTCGTATCCGGCGGTGTCGCTTTCTCCGACGATAGGGTTATCGACTTGGTTCTTAAGTCGATGACGGCGCCGTGGTCACTTAGGAAGTCCATTCCAAGTATCACATCCCTGGAGCAGTTTTGTAGGATTACAAAGCTCGCAGGATAAGTCCGGTTGTTGATAGTGACTCTCGCCGTGCAGACACCAGTCGGCGTTATTAGATGGCCTCCAGCGGTCCGGATCTCGGGGCCTTCCCAAGCAGTCCTAATTTTCCTCAACTTTGCTGCGAACGGCCCACTGATGACGGAATAGTCGGCTCCAGTATCGACGAGAGCGGTGACGTTGTGGCCGTCGATCAGAACGTCGAGGTCGCTAGTCCGCCGTCTTGCGTTGCAGTTACGTCGCGGCGTCGATTTACGGCTACGTCGGTTTGCACCGCTGCTTCCGCGTTGCGTCGTCAGGTCTGCTTCCGGTCGCAAGGTTTCGTCTTCAGGACGTCGACGTCGTTCGGCGTGCGGCGGGGGCTCGGAACTTCGTCGCGGTGTCGTCGTCGACGGCGGAGGATCTTCAGCATTTCGTCGTTCAGCAACCGCACCTCCACCGGTTGCTGCCCTTAGTTTTCCGGATATGGGCTAGGCGACCGGCCCCGGTTTGGGCCAGAGTACTGCCGGCGGTGCGGTGACATGTAGCGGCCGGGCGACGGTGAGCGGGGAGGTCGTCGTTCTTGCCACTGTGTGCCTGTGAGGTAGTCGTCGATGTCGCGAGGCCGTTCGCCTTGCTGCGGGCGCGGCGCGTTGACGGGGAATCCGCGTAGCCCCATCTGACGGTACTGGCAGCGGCGGTACGTGTGGCCGGCCTCCCCGCAGTGGTAGCAGAGCGGGCGGTTGTCAGGGGCGCGCCAAACGTCGGTCTTCCTTGGCGCGTAGCGCGGGGCATAGCGCTGGGCGACAGGAGGACGGTAGGGTGTCGGACGGGCGGCGGCGGCGTCTGGCGGCGGAACTGCTGCGGCGACGTGGCGTCTTGACGTGGACGAGGAGCGGGGGCGTTGCGTCGGGCTGCGGCAGCATAGCTCATTGCTTGTGGCTCAGGCTGCGCTGGTTCAGGTGCTCCCAGAAATTGCTGGATTTCCTGGCGTACGACGTCGGCGATCGGGTCCACTTGAGGCTGGGAGGAGGGCAACAATTTACGCAGCTCCTCCCGCACGATAGTTCTGATGGTGTCACGCAGGTCATCAGATTGTAGCGCGTGAACCTCCCCGAAGGTCGTCGTAGGAATGCGGCGGTTGTACTGTCTCGTACGCATTTCCAGCGTCTTCTCGATCGCCGTTGCTTCCGTGAGGAGTTCTTGGACGGTCTTGGGTGGGTTACGCATCAGTCCAGCGAAGAGTTCTTGCTTGACCCCTCGCATGAGGAATCGGACTTTCTTTTCCTCGAGCATGTCGGGGTCAGCGTGGCGGAAAAGTCGGTTCATTTCTTCCGTGAAGATGGTCACGTTTTCGTTCGGATGTTGCGCCCGTGTCTCCAACAAGGCCGCGGCCCTTTCTTTTCGGACGACGCTCGTGAACGTCGCCAAAAAATTGCCGCGAAAGAGGTCCCAAGTACGGAGTGAGGACTCCCGATTCTCGTACCAGGTCCTTGCTGCGTCTTCCAAGTAAAAGTACACGTGGCGCAGGTTGTCGTCGGGGGTCCAGTTGTTAAATGTCGAGACCCTTTCGAAAGTCTCGAGCCAGGTGTCCGGGTCTTCGAATGACGACCCGCGGAAGGTTGGCGGCTCCTTGGGCTGCCGGAGTAGGATCGGCGCAGGCTGCACGGGGTCGGTCATCGTCGCTGCGGTGGGTGTTGGGACCTTGGGCTGCCTGGTTTGTTCGGGAAGGAGCCCGTGCTCTGGCTGCAGTCCCTTCTGCCTGCGGCTTGTTCGACGATCCGGGTTTTCTTTGCTGTCGTCCTCCTCGCGGCTTGGGCTTGGATCAGCGCTTCGCGGGGGCGTCCGGATCATGGAAGAAGCTGCACCTCCACCAGATGTCACGTGGTCGTGACGTCGACGAAGACAGCAGTCGGCGTTTGCAGGATGAAACTGTTTATTTGGCCGAACTTGTGGCCGGGAAATGAGAACTAGAACTGCAGCAATACACGCTGTACAAAGATAGCGGCGAACAGGGCGTCGTCCGTCGATCAACTGACAAGTGGTGAAGCGCGTCGGCTTTTATACAGGCGCTATCGAACTTTCCAGCGATATCGCTGCTTGTTGCGCATGTTGTAGAATAAGCTCGGGCGTTCGCGTCTTGCGCGCAATCTTAACAAAACGATCTACTAATCTCGCGAAGCTTCTCGAACACTGAGGCGCGGTTCGCGCTGAGCGTTGCTGGCAGTCTGTGATGTGCAAGTGCGCGTTTGAAAAGAGCGCGACGCAAACACAAACCGATGAAGACGACGACGATGACTCGAGACCGTGGCACGTGTGAGCGTGAACGATTTTCGTCCAATGGAGAGCCGCCACGGTGTTCTGGAAGAAAAGCCACGGGTGTACAACGGCAAAGCGAGGAGACGTGGCCGGGACGTGACCAAGTGAGGAAGGCGACCAGGGCGCGGGAGTGGCGGCCGGCAGAGTTCCTGCGTCGAGGCCGCTGCGGGCTCCCACCTGGGCGCGTACCCAGCTTCTTCAATCGTCTGGCGTTGGCCAGACACACGCTGCTCATCGTCTGGCGTTGGCCAGTCAAGACCGGCGTCTCCCGCTTCAAACCCAGTCTGCGGCTGGCGAACGCCGAAGGGGCGTCCGGCCGTTGACCTCGACTCGCCCCACGCTTCTGTCCACCCGAGTGAGCGTCTACCGCACCTCTAGCCGTTGGCGTCTGCGTGAGTTCGTCTGTGCCTTGCCTTCCCCGTCTCCGCTACAAGCTCCGCGTCTCGATGAACGGTGACACTGCCTTTTTCTCTTGTACTTATCTTCTGTGAACTGTTCGCGTCTGTTAACATTTTCCTACTCTTGTTAACTTCTTTTCCGCTTGCATTTTCTGTACTTTTCTCTCTCCTTCGCTATTCATATTTCTGCTGTGTAAATACATTGAGTGTTTGGTTTCTGGTGTGCACAAATGGTCTCGCCTCCTTTCTTGATGACGGTTTTGTCATCAGTTCAATGTTTACCGAACCTACACGAGAGCGTATGGAAGAAATATCCTCGTGACAAATGGCGTCCGCGACAGGACGAGACCGTTTGTGACACTCTACTGGTGTTCAGAAATAGAGAGAAAAGATGAGCAGAGCAGATTTAGAAGAGTTGGGAAGGCGCATGGGCCTAGAAGGCGAGGAACTGGTGGCATGGTGCGAGGAACGCGAGAGGCGGATTCGCGAAGAGATGGCTGAGGAAATGGAGTTCGAACGTGAAATGAGAAAGAAGGAAAGAGAGCTTGAAGAGCTAAGGCAAAGAACGCAGCAATTGAGGCTTAAACTGGCGGAGGTCGAAACGAGACAGCGAGAAGGCGGAGAATGGCGGGAGCAATTTTCATACCTGAGCTCCAAAGAGCAGGTACTCGATGTGTGCTCTGAAGGCAGGGCCTTCACGAGTGAATCTGTATCGTTCTTTAGTGGCAGTATTGCAAACGCCAGCAACCACACTGGTACAGGCTCTCTGCAAATAGAGGACAGAGGCGAGGCGGAGAGCGAGGGTGAGACCAACCAAGGTCTAGGGACAGTGCTGAGTATGGCTTCGCAAAACTTAGCAAAGAAGGAACAGTCGTGTTCCCTGGAAAGCGATGCAGCTATGCAAAATAGTGCGGCAGAATGCACATTTATCGAAGAGGCACATGGTCCTCGGGACAGCCCTGATGAAAGGGCAATAGATGTTTCTACGGAGTGCGCTTTCGAAGACTTTCGAGCGATTTTTAGAAAGGACGCCAAGTCTTCAGATACAGTGAGTGAAATAAACGGCATAGCACCGCGCGTATGCCATGTCGAGCGTTCTAAGGCCACAGGCGCAGAGCCTTCCTGTGTACCACTGGCAGCAGTGACCGGCGGCACAGGAATGGTCGATGACCGTGCATGTAGCTCGCCTCAAAACAGCGCGACGCTTACTTCAGGTCAACGTAGAGAGCGTAGCGTTCCGTGTGAAGAGCAGGGAACGACTACTAAATTACTGAGAATGGAAAGTAGAAAGGAGTTAGTTGAAGGAGCATGCCACCTATGCATTAACAGTGAGCTCCAGAATGGTAGCACAGATGTTGTGCAGGGTTCCTTAAGTAAAGATAAAGAACATAAGGTTTCTACCTCATCATGCGATGCAGCAACTGTTCCAAGCGAGATGCTGAAGGCATTGAAGGCGTATCGGCCAAAGAGAGGTGTTCGAGTACGGGAACGAGTCATTCGAGCAATTCTGACTGGGTTCTCTTGCTCACAACGCCTTCGATCCTATGGCAATCTCAACCAGGTTGACAGCACATTTCATTCTAGCAAAGACCAGGTGCTTGAATGGGACAAGTTTCCGAGCGTTTTCGTGGAGAGGCCCAGACAGGCGTGTCCTCGAAGATTTTTCCAAACTTTTCCACAGCTGTTGTGTCATAAACAGAGAAAAAGGAGATCTCTTCTTGTGTGGGACGCGATCACCTAATAGTCGAAACTAACCGGCAGCTGCTCTTGGGTTTCGACTATGGACAAATGAATTATATTACTTGTAGCTATTTTAGGTTTCGAACTTGCCTTTGCTGTGAAGTGTGACGTGAATATAGTTTTGGCATGACGCTGGGACCATGTTTTGAAATGTATGGTGGACTTAACCAGCATATTTTTGTGTTAACGCTGAAGGTGCAGTGAGTGTGTTGGTGTAAGATTGAGTAGTGGACGCTGTGCCGAACGTTGGTTGTGCGTGGCGAAACGCGCACTTACCGGCAGTTTTTTCATTGGTGAAAAAACTTATCGAAAGGGGGGCTTTTGTGATGTGGAAGTGCGCGTTTGAAAAGGGCGCGACGCAAACACAAACCGATGAAGACGACGACGATGACTCGCGACCGTAGCACGTGCGAGCGTGAACGATTTTCGTCCAATGGAGAGCCGCCACGGTGTTCTGGAAGAAAAGCCACGGGTGTACAACGGCAAAGCGAGGAGACGTGGCCGGGACGTGACCAAGTGAGGAAGGCGACCAGGGCGCGGGAGTGGCGGCCGGCAGAGTTCCTGCGTCGAGGCCGCTGCGGGCTCCCACCTGGGCGCGTACCCAGCTTCTTCAATCGTCTGGCGTTGGCCAGTCAAAACCGGCGTCTCCCGCTTCAAACCCAGTCTGCGGCTGGCGAACGCCGAAGGGGCGTCCGGCCGTTGACCTCGACTCGCCCCACGCTTCTGTCCACCCGAGTGAGCGTCTACCGCACCTCTAGCCGTTGGCGTCTGCGTGAGTTCGTCTGTGCCTTGCCTTCCCCGTCTCCGCTACAAGCTCCGCGTCTCGATGAACGGTGACACTGCCTTTTTCTCTTGTACTTATCTTCTGTGAACTGTTCACGTCTGTTAACATTTTCCTACTCTTGTTAACTTCTTTTCCGCTTGCATTTTCTGTACTTTTCTCTCTCCTTCGCTATTCATATTTCTGCTGTGTAAATACATTGAGTGTTTGGTTTCTGGTGTGCACAAATGGTCTCGCCTCCTTTCTTGATGACGGTTATGTCATCAGTTCAATGTCTACCGAACCTACACGAGAGCGTATGGAAGAAATAGCCTCGTGACACAGTCTTTGTGGGCGAAAACGGAATACAACAAAAGTGATAATAAGGAACGCACGTGGCAATACTATGTATATCTGCCATTGCGCAACCAATCAGCCAGCCGGAGATGTTTGGCGCGAGCTTGGAACCTGCGTATAGCGAATAGCCGTCGTCAGTGTGCGCTGTTCATGCGCGTAAAAGCGAAACCTATACGAAAGTTCTCTAGCAGTGCTAACAAGGCAGATGAACCTCTGTGGCGGCGTTTTGATGCGAAGCAGCTATGCTCGACCCTACCTCCCCTGTGAGACGCCGTCCACTCTAGTTACCACTCCTCCCGCTAGAGGCGCCTCTCAAGGAACTTCTTGAAGAATCCGCTAGAAGGCGCTGGTCCGCGTGCCACAAATTCAGGTTGCTCGCGGTAGCGCGCGCATTCCTTCAGTGACACTCAATGGGGGCATCGGTATGAGCGGTAAACAGCAGTCTGACTCATCCACAGCTGCTGCTCGGCGCGCTAGAGCCGCTGCCGCGAAACGGCAGCGGCGCCAAGCCAACCCTGAACTTCGTTGAAGGGAAGCTGAAGCTCGACGGAACGCCGCCGCGGGCGCTTCTGTAGAGACGAAGGCTCGCGCGGCTGCAGTGCAACCTGAGCGCAGGGCAGCGGACCCGGAGTTCCGCGCTCGTGCGACTATAGCGCAACGTGAACACAGACAAGCGGACCCGGAGCTTCGTGCCAGGGAAGCTGCAGCGAAACGTAAACGCAGGGCAGCGGATCCCGAAGCAGCAGCTGCTCGCGAGGCTGCAGGGGGCGACGCCTCACCAACAACAACAACAAACAGCAACTACACCCAAACCACGAACCACCCATCACCGAGATGCACCAAACGGAATGCATTTACGGGAACCCCACGTCGCCCCTAGCTGCTTCGCATGCCCATCAGGGCTCCCTAACGGGGAGATGTGTGTAATTTTTTTTTTTCTGCGGCAATGCTTTGAAGGAGACACTGAAAAGCGTGTCATAACTGCGTGAGAACTTGTGTGGTTGGGCGGCACTCACAGCTCGCAGACCGAAAACGAAATTTCCAATGCCACAAACCGTACTGCGAACACAGTTTGCCTCGGCAGCAGAACGTGCTATGAGAAACATCCTGGCCGAAAACTTGTATCCAATTTTTCAGGGGCATAAACCAGCGAGAGCTAAACGTATACATCGTTGCTATGAATACGATGATGTTTGTAAACCACCAGCCCCGTGCCCTTTTGTGATAAAGAGCACGTAACTTACGCCATACTCCATACGCTGGCCCGGGACTCTCGTAAGTACTCCTTTTTTTCGTGACTTACATATATACTTATCGTACGCTCATTAAAATATCGCCGCAACTGCAGCCGCGTTATTACGTTGATCGTTATCGAGAGACGTGGGCAACGGTCAATGAGGAAGCAAGCTTACGCAAGAGTTTGGTACGGCGTTAGAAGTTAGGGATATCGTCAAGCCTGGCACTGAACAATGCAGAACCACTGCTCTTAATTCACATGAAAAAGTACATGGATTCCTGCGGATGACTTCATTAGCATACTGCTATTCTTGTAACGCACGAACTAACAACCCTAGCTCTGGCACTTAAGAGCTTGTAATCTTTTAACAGTTGCCCCGCCACGGTGGTCTAGTGGTTATGGCGCTCGACTGCTGACCCGAGGGTCGCGGGATCGAATCCCGGCCGCGGCGGCTGCATTTTCGATGGAGGCGAAAATGTTTGAGGCCCGTGTACTTAGATTTAGGTGCACGTTAAAGAACCCCAGGTGGTCGAAATTTCCGGAGCCCTCCACTACGGCGTCTCTCATAATCATATCTTGGTTTTGGGACGTTAAACCCCAGATATTATTAATCTTTTAACAGTTCAGAACATACACGGTGTTCACTTCTTTTCACTGATGTTTGCTCGGCATGAGGTAAGGAGCTACGCCCCATTGATATTTCGCGCAACACAAATAAAGGCGAGCGAATAGCAAAGCTTGAAAACAACGTGCTGATCGAACGAGTCGTGAACTTTCCGACAAGGATCCCACGAAACAGCAAAACAGTATAAGAAGGTAGGGAGCATTGATAATTCACGCGCGCGCTTGGACATAGAAGCTTTCAAAGGTGGTTTTCCCGAGCTGCTAAATTTCGTCTGCTTTGCGGCGCCTGTTTTGTAATATCAACAGTGCCAACACATGTGGTTCTTGTTCAGATAGGCCTGCTTTTTTAACATGAAAGTGTTTTATGCCGGCGTCCACCAAGACTTTCATGACGTATTTCCGACACAGAAATACGTCAGCAAAACGAACGCCATCAGATGGCAAAGAAAAAAAGAACTATAAGAAAAAGTTCCGTTGTAGGAGTCGGACCCATGACCTCTCGGCCCGCGAAGATGGCTGGTGGGCATTTAGCTCACTGAGCTACCGCCAAACAAATAACGAAGGCTACATGAACGCGCCTTTTATCTTTCACACTTTCCTCTCACAGTGTTCTTGCATGAATGGACGGATGCGATGAGCGTCCCCTTAATAACGGGGCGGTGACATGTGTGCCGCCAGGCTCGAAAAAAAAAAAGGAAACACACCGTTGCTACGACCGTCCCATTCGGCGCGTTTCCACTTGAAGTGTAATTTCTTCAACACTTTAACACATTTCGAGGTGGTGGCTTTAGCACAAGCCTCGCTCATGGCATCATATCGAAAAATAGCTCTCCGACGCTTGCCTGGCTGTCGCACCGCGTTCCCCGCTCGCCCTGTGAAAATTAAATGCCAGGCTTGAGGGAAGACGCGACGCGCGTAGCGTTTCTCTTCGCGTTTCACGACGCTTTGAAGGAGTGCATATCGAGTATCAGTGTTTATTATGTGCTTGTTGTAGCCAACTTTGCGCTGGATTCATCATATGTGGTGTCCACGTATATGTTAAGAACTTCAGCTACCGCAAGGGTTAAAACATGATCATCGGCGTTAGTCGTCGGTACGGACATGTGCCACTAGGCGTCAACGTGGGTGCGTCCACAACAAGCGGTGCTATATCTGCCAAACAACAGTAGACATTGTACAAGCTCTCATGTACAAATGCACTATAAACAATCAACTACTTATGTGACGACACGTTCCACTTTCGTGTTATACCGATTCATTTGACAGAGGGATTAGCCATCTTCTTTTTGTTTTTGCTCTCTCCCAGAATTTATGAGCTTGTAAGCTAAATTTCGATTTCCATAATTATCCTTAATTAATCGTAGCCTCGCTTCTTTAATATCACAATAGAGGCCACCAAGCGAACTTTATTGTTCGTGCATTGCCGTCTCTTCTAACGACTTACACGCGATGTTTCCCCCTAATTGACTAACAAGGTCCAACAGCCCGAATAGAAGCGATCGATTTATGGCGCGTGTATTATGACCAAGTGGTTATTCGGTGATGCCATAAATAAAGCGCCGCGTTTAACGGTGCTGGGGATGTCGTATATGGAAGCCCAGCTACTGCCTGAAATGCCTGAAGGGCACGAGATATCGCTCCGTTACGACACATTAGGGCCATTCGACTGGCAGCACTATCTAAGAAAAGGGTGAGGAGCAACGGAAGCGGCACTGGTTGCTCTTAAGCTTCTTACCCGATTTAAATTATGTCATAAAAAGAACTCCAGCCGACTTTGCGAGTTCTATTTTAGCGATTGTAATACCTCGCCGTTTGTTTGCGAATAACGCCGGTCTTGTCAAACACGAGCAAATATATGTAGAACACGCGGGCTTACTGGGCGCATTTTCGCCACCTAGCTTGACAAAAAGATTTGCCGCGGTTGAACTCCGTCAAACCAAGTTTGCCGAGCGACAGCTTGGTTTTACTTCTTTTGGGAAAGGACGAGACCATTGGTTTGTAGAGATTTAATTTTATTGCATGTCGTGGTTTAGGCAAGGGCGACGAGAAGTCTGCACGCTTTAACTACACGCCGCGACAAGAGAACCTACGTGTTGCACTACAACACACAGATGCTGTTTGGTACCGTAGGCGCTGTATTTTCGCGAACCCACTGCACTAGTGCTTCGCTGTAGTCTTTCGCCGACGTTGAGCTTGGTTGAGCTTGAAGGTCAAATTCATGCAGGGAGGCATTTTCTGGGTTTGTACCTGAGGGAATAGAGCCATCGCTCTTAAAATTTCTGCAATTCGGTAAAAGCGTTGCCGTGCTTCTTGAGTTGCACAAGCCTGTGTGGCCATTTCTGATGAAGTGGGGCGATAAATACTTCTTTGTGCATGTATTCGTGCCTCGTACTGTGTGAACTGCGATTGTGGTTCTGGAGGAGGAGCAGTATCATGGCGCTTTCTTCGGCAGTCTTCACCAAAGCTCGGCTCAGCGCCATGTCAGCTTCTCTCCGCACTCATCTTTTAGTGCCCTTCCCCGGACCAGGGTAAGCAACCAGACTCAGACTGGTTAACCACCTTACCCCTGTGACTTCTCTATCTCTCTGTTGCCCTCGAATATACATTTCGACACATGATGGCCGCCGTACGACGACGGAACGACCAAAAGCGGAATCACTACGAAAAAAAAAGGAAAGAAACGTGATGCCATCACGACCCTTATATGACCATAGTTGCGCGACGACAACTATGGTGATGACCGGTGATGACACAGTGACGACGACGACGACAGGAAGACGAATGCATCACGACACTGCAATTCCCACCACAGAATGGCGATGAAGGAACAGCGGCAGTGGCATGACGAAGACGGCATATGGACAGTGGAGTAATTATTATGAATTGGTGGCGATGCTGTGACGACGATGACGTGTCATCGACGGCATAACAACAATTGGAGGAGGAGGACGCTACGATGAAGGTGGCTTGAAAATGAAGACGCCACGACGATAACGTCACTAAGCTAGAATTAAAGTGACGAAACGACCACGACGGCATCGCGCCTACGGCGTGACCACAAATAGGTGACGACTGCACGAGCATGCAATGAAGATGGTGACGTGACATATTCCGGTATGATGTCGTTAAGATAACCATGAATAAACACATGGTCAAAGATTGGGAATTCGGTTCTACTTTGTAGCAGCCGTAGTCGGGAAAAATAACAAAAAAAAAACAGATAAGGGATAGGAGAATAGACAAAGAGAAATGACAGATGTACTGCGGGCCATTGAAGGTGACTTTCGCAAATATGTGCTTCCAAATGCATTTCTCACTTACCTTGTACGATTCCCGGTACTCATATTTGCAGCTGGCGTTTCAGCGATCATACACCACACGAATACATGCGGATATGTTAACGAAAAAGCACAATGCCGTTTACTTCTCGCATGAATTATTTCATTTTTACCGTCCATTTTCTTTCGCCCAGTAAAGATGCACACATTCTGGTTCCCAATCTCGCTCTACTATAGATGAATTATTTTCGTGTTCTTTCCCCTTTAGCAGGATTTTTTAAAATGTGTTTCGAGTGCGGCATAGTGGTGGGTAGGGACGTCTAGCTCTCTTTTATTCAGAAGTTCAAGTGAACACGCTTTCAAAGTAGTACTTGCAGTCGTAATGACGATTCGCTCGTCTGCCGCTTTTCACGAGGTAACGAACTCTGAAGAAGAAAAGACGACCGACGGCCAAGCAGACTCCAGAATGTCTTTCACAGCCGCTCAGCTGAAGGTCTTTGTGTTCGGCCTCAATTAAGAGACATATTGGCGCAACAGAAATCATTCTCCACCTTAATAGCGCTACGCAACAGCTAAACTAGTTGTTGCTGCTATGTTCCACTGGAATTTCTCTCCTATATTCTATCCACAACTAAGATTATCATGAATGAAAATTTAGTGTAAAGCATTAGACTGTACTGCATCGGGCATTGAGTCGATCTTGTGCAAGCGCATTTATAGGCTTCATGATTATCGCGGAACGAACAACTTAACACGCGCGGCATGCAGATTACAAGGTTACAAGACAGGACGCGACCAATATCTTGTAACTGCCGCTTTTCCTCTGTAGAGCAGTTCTCGCTTTCAAATTTATTAGTACGTATGACTAAGATGCTGCTACGGGCCTTGTGGCGCAACATTGCCATTATAGTGCTGCATCATTATCGCAGATTTTTATGTTTCGTGGTCATTATTCGGCATCCTAAGACGTAACTGTGTATTGTTTTCATTTTTTCGGATGAGCCGTCTCATGGCCTTAATCGCTTAATCGACAAACGCTGATGTGCTTTATTTATGGGTTGATGAAAAATACTTGAACACGGGGTGTCGCGTTGGAGCCAACCTTTCGACAAGCGGGCTTGTCTTCTTCAATGCAGCAACTATAACTGCCTTAATGAAAAGACCACTTGCCGAAACGTTGGCTACAGCGACACCCCGTGTTCAAGGATTTTTCATCTCTTCAAGCCTGCATCTTCTCCTGAACTTCTGCCTTCTGTATTTTTGTTGTGCCACCAACATTCCTTGCTCGTTATTTTTATTAAATTGCCGGCCTCATATAAGCCCACAAAGCAGTTTTTTTTTTGTCCAGCTAATTTTTTGCTGGATCGGCATCAATCGAGTACTTCAATTACTACGCGCACCACACCACAAGCAGAAGGCGAATTAACTGTCAGAGGTATAGTGTTAAGTAACAGCGACATTTGGGCCAGTTGGGGAAAGTTAGTGCGCCTGGCATGCTTACCAAATACACTAAAACTCCCGTAACTCGAAAATATCGTCAATGAGAAGACTAATACGACTGACAGCTGAACATTGTACCTGGAATGGTTGCGTTCATCTGTTGTACTTGCACAAGACAAAATTGGGCACACGAAAACAACCGAAGAGCGTTCCGTGCTCCACGATCTCGTCATTGCCTGTAAGAATGAACGTGCCTCGATGCCCTCGAGCGTTTTTACAGGCGGCTTCGGAGAAATATAATTGCTCTTTGATCAGAGTATTCAAGATGGCCAAATTAACATCGCTCGCGCCAAGACAAAATCAACGTGCTGCGGTCACAGGAGGCGTTGAGCCATTGTTGAAAGAGCCGCATATATCGCGCGATCCTTTTGTCCCAATAGAATTTGTGTCCCTTCGTCCAGAGAGCGGCCAGCCCTCGACATCACGGAACAAACACATTACGGTGCCGAGATTCTTCAGGCCTCGGGGAGCTTGTCCCTCCTCTTCGTGCCGGTACATTATTTCGGAGGCCGTCTCTTCGAGTGCAGTTCCTTTGTTATGGAGATACGGCTGGTGTTTGCATTCCAGCGGGGCTTTTGTTCTCGCGAGAGACCCTGGAAACGCAAACAGCGCGGCGCGCCATTTCACCCTCGCTGCACAGCCGACGTTACATTCCCTTGATGCGCTTACATAGGACAAAGTAGGGGGCGCACACTCCGACACACTGCCTTTCCCAGCTACCGTCACAGAACGTTATGGCAGAGATGCATCTGCCGCGATGAACAACCGTGCCATTGCGCGCCGCTCGAAAATGAACAGCTTCCATGTTTCGCGGTTCGTACCATCGCGATAGCACTCTCGCGCTTGAAACGCGGCACTGCACACGGCGTGTATACGTTTATATGCCGCTGCCGCGTTGTGCGGCGTGCATTCGGCTACGTGCGGCTCGCTCACACGCGGATATGGGCCCCGCAGGCGACAGTAATGGAACGTGCTCGACTGGAAAACTCGGCCCGGCAACTAACGGTGCGGTGAGCGACGGCGCGAGGAGCGAAGAAATACCGCACGCATTCGCCGGCGTGCGATAGAGTTCGGAAAATTTTCGCGCGATAGCGAAGCGGGAACGTACGAACGCACACGCCTTTCGCTTTCGCGGCGCTCTCTAAAATCCGGTGAAAGATAAGAGAAATCGGCCAGGCGGGCGCGAAAATTGCGGACGCGAAATCCGTGCCACATTCGTTAAACGGAATCTCCGAGAGACGGCGCTGCAAGATTCCGAGTTTGGACGAGTAAGTTTGGAGCCACGACGGTGGTGCGCGAATAGCTGCAGTGGCTGTCGATCGCTGCGTTTTCTTTCTGTGCGTTCGTGCACGGGATGTGATTTATCCGCCTTCCGACCAGATCGGCACGCCCGTGTTTATGCGTTTCTCACTCCTTCGGGTGCCGTAAAGGAAGTGGACGGCAATAAGGGGAAGCACGTGGCCTTGCAGCCCGACTGATTCGCGCTCGCCGTGCTATGTAGCTGTGCCACGTGCACCCGACGCACTTCGCTGTCTGCTAGTGAACGCGGCTTGCGCTGCCACTTAGTTCCAGCATTGTTCTTTTTCACCTGCGATCTTACTTCGCATTCATATACGCTAATCTTCTTTTTCGGAAAGTAGGTCGCACAGTTTAGTTCGTAGTACCACATTAACATTTAAGTGGGTAATGTAATTTAACTGATTTATTCGCCACGATGAAACTGTACGGTGGCCAGCGCACCTCTGCAAACATAATTTTCTTCTTAATCTAACTTGAATACAAAAAGTATAGTTTCAAGAGATGTTCTTGGAGATATATTTAGAACAGAGTTGGCACCGGGCTGTATATTTTGTGAATTTGCGGATGTATATATCATACCTTATTTTACCATCGTATCATATTTTGTCCTTTGTGCCACTGAATTACGTCTTCCTCGTTGTTTCATTGAGGTAGCAATTATATGGGCACTCCAGGCAAAATTCCCCTTCTCCGACGCTGCGGTGTTTTGCCATGTGTCCAAGTGCGATAAGACGCTATATGTCGAGCCCAACTGCCGGCATTCTTCATCACGCCAGAGTTGTGACAGCGAGTGTTGCTGGGCATTGAATGAGATCTCTTTCTATTTGCCCGTGGATTTGATTAATGCGTGAATGTGTACTGTAATCTGTGTGGCCTCTAAGGCTAGACTCTTAATCGAGTCCTGGTTAAATACTGGCTATATCCAGGAAACTAGATTAAAAATGTCCGGTTTCCGGGCTATATCTAGCACTTTAAGCGGGACCTGATTAGGAGTGTACGAGAGTTATTTCACGCACTTACCATCGCTACCAGTGGCGTGCCTTTCCAGCGAAATTGTCGACTTTTTCTATCTTTCAACTCCATTAACTTCTCTTTTCAGTTTCATCCAGTGCATGCCAAGGAGGCTTTTTCATCTTTCCCACCACCAAGCAGAGCGTTGGGCAAGGCAAACAAAGAGAACTGAATGTGGGTTTTAATAATATAAGATCCTTCTATCTCGACTGGCTCCTTCAGTTACGGATTATTCGTGCGACCAACGTTGTCTCGCTCTTTGTACTCGCAATTCCCAGGACCATGTAGATAAAGCATTTCTTTAACGATGAACGTCGCAGTGTGCGTTATTGTGCTCTGTGTGCTCTGTGTGCTAAATGTGTGCTCTGCGTGAGCCGTCTGCAACGCGAGTTGAGAGCAGGTGATCTCAGGCGTTGATGGTAGTTGCTGATGTTGAAGCACATCGAAATAAGCTCGAACACTTGCTCAGGACTTGGCCCTGTGTGCTCCCCGGAGACAGAACGTTGCTTTTGTATGTATCTGGAATAACTGGTAGACTAACGCAGGAGTCACAGAAGCAGCGCTCCGTACAAGCAAACCCTACGATTTTCTACTGAGGAATTTAAACACCTGAGCAATGGCGCAAAGCTCCTTTTTTTTTTCATATGCGCAGTGGGAGCGTCATGCGAGGTTCCGGTCAATGACGAGGCCATCAAGACACAGCACGGCCGTTGATAGAAACCGGATACGACGGCTTCCATGCAAGGAAGCGCACTGTTTCTTTGACGCACCGGGATCTAGTGGTCAGAGAGACGAGATCAATATGGTTGCCGCCCATACCTGGGGTCGAATAACCGCAGAGGTCCATATGCAAATTGCATTGAGTGCATGAGTAGATGTACTGTTCATGCTAAGCACTCAGTAAGTCCTATGTGAGCGAGGTTGGATAATATGGGGCTCAGCCGTCCACCCTGCGAGGTTTAACGACGAATGTAGTTTATCCAAATTAGGCCATTCTTCACGGCCTCCAGCAAAAAAAAAAAAAAAGAAAGATGGGGCAGCTACGCACTAGTGGTGCGAAGACGGTGGAAAGGGCGGTACTGATGACCTTCCCCTCCTTCTTTCCCTCTTTCTCAACCTTACATAACTCCTCCTCACTCTCACTTTCCTTTCCCACCCCCTTGCTATACAATAGTATACATGGCTAAGCTCAGCTTTCTTTCTATCTCTCTCTCTCTTTCTCTCTCTTTCTTTTCCCTCTCTGTTTCTGTCTTTCTTTTTCTTTCTTCCTCTTTCTCTCTATCTTTTTCTCGTTCTCTCGCCCATAGCAACGCGATCACGTGGTTCTCATAAATGTTTGTTCTGCTACCGTGCCTGGATAGCCGAGTGCTTACGACGCTCGCCTTCCCACCGCGGGTACCCGGGTGCGAACCCCGCCTCGCCAAGGAACTTTATTTCGCTTTGCTTATTTCTTCTCCTCCTCTCCACCTCTCATCTTCTCTCCTCCGCCTTTCTTTCCTCCTCTCAACTTTGCCGAGCAGAGTTTCCGCTTAAAGGGGCCCTCAACACTATTCAACCCCCCATTTTTACAACCCCCCATAATTTTAGCATAAGTCTAAGCACCGATATCAAATTATTTAGTATTTTAATCACGCGTTGAAGTCGCTACATCGCTGCTGACCGCATCAGCGCGTAGTGGCGCTTGCCAGAACTATTGCGGGCGGAAATGACGAAGATGAGCGCTGGCCTATGATTGGATAAATGTAACGTTAGAAGTAATAACGGCGTTGCATTAAAGTTGAGATTACTATTGTGTTTCGTTTTTCTTTTCTGTGCTTTTTCAATTAACTCCAAATAGCCGCCATCGCAACAAAAAAATATCACTACAACCACAAAGTACGACAGAGGCGCTGGTTGCCATTCCGCCTCTGTTTTTTTTTTTTTTTTGCCTGCGCCGGTCGGATGTCCATATGAAATGCTTGCCCCTCTTCCTTCTTTTTGCGTCTGTACGTTTGCGAGCTGCCTCTTTTCGCATGTGCGGTAGGCTCATGATTGTTGAAACGGTGTAAGTAATCCTCTTCGTTGAATTGTTGTCGCTGCACACTTGTAATTCGTCGGGCTGCTCACCGAACAACCCGCGTAGGGGCGACCGTGTTTAACTGCCCATGGCCCATGCCGCTCCACAAACTCCCTTCTCGGAATAAGAGGAGGGAATGACATGGAATGTCGTTGTAAGGAACAGGCCAGCCTCGCTTCGAAGCAGTAGCGCCCGTTCAAGGTCTGACAAGTCAGGTTTCAGGAGCCACATTTGTTACTATGGCAACGACGTCAACAATACGTTGGAAACGAGAAGCAACAATGGTGTGCGAGCTTCCCCTACGTAAGAGCTTTCAGCCCATTTCATTGGAGCGCCATCCGACGTCACAGCAGAGAGTGAAATGTGGTCACGTGACCCCGCGAAAATCGAGTTGAGGGTAGGCATTTTTTTTTCTTGTATTTTGAATTTCCTAAATTGAATAACTTCGTACTGCGTGCCGCCATCGCTGCCGTTCTTGCTGCACTAGTTCGTCCGTACTTCAGACTACGCAATCCACGAGTAAAAAGTGGGGGGTTGAAGAGTGTTAGAGGGCCCCTTTAATGTTCGCCTCCCTCCTCCCTCCCGGCTCCTTGCCTCAGCGCTCCTCGTTTTACTACGTTTTACTCTTTCCCACCCCAGGCTCCAACCTCCTTCCCCGCCACTCTCCATCGGTCTCCTTCGCCCCGCTCTCTCCCTCCACTGTCTTTGCTTTCTGTCGCCCATGCTGTACTCAGTAGTGGGGCTTGCCCAATTCCTGTGGCGCATACGCTCCTGAGTTTTTGCGGACGCCACGCGGAGTTTTGCCAAGCTTAAACAGCTCGGCTGTTAAAACCACCTTTCTGTTCAACTTTCATGTATCTGTGCCTCCAGTATTCATTGATACATGTGAGAGCGAAGCATTCGAAATACTGTTCCATGCGAGCAAGTACTGCTGTGCCTATAGGCAGCTGCACAGTGCGATAGAAAGACAAGATGAAAAATCGAGCAGAGATCTAGCACGTTCAGCCTGGTCGATGTGGCGTATCGCTGCGCACGTGGTGCGTGCGCAGTCCTGTCTGAGCCTGTAGGGCGTGTCATTATTCTATCCATTCTTTCTACCTTGCTCCTCAGTACTCTAAGGTGGCGCGAAAGAGGAAGTTCCACCTCATTGTATCTAACCCTGCCGCCAATGTAGCACAAGGCTGCCATAAACGGGTGCGCAGGCACGTTTACCTCCATGCTATCGTAACATGCATTACGATAAAATGTATAAAAGATTGGCTTTACTAATATTTTTTCGGAGCGCTTGCTTGTGAAGACGATTGCAGGTAAAAAGGAAAATTATGCCGTCTAATAATTATATATGCGGTTTTTCTAGACAGCCTCGTTGCCTGTTAGAAAGAAAAAGTCACAGTTTCGCCGCAAGGGCGAAGCAATGAATGCGATAGCAAGAAACTAATGCTATACGAAGTGAGGCTCGCCAACGTATGCTCTCAGTTTGAACAGCGCCCCTGTTGCAAAGGCGGCCGAAGCAGCGAAGGAAACTAGCGTGCTTCAAGTGTCGAGCTGTGACACTTGATAGTTCGCGCTCATCTTCTGTTCAAGCTCAACATGAGTGCGGACATCACGGTGAAAGCTCGAAACATCCCTCTTCCCCTCACCACGAGAAAACCGCACGAACAGACAGCGGAAGGGCAAGCTTCTCCCTGCGCAAATATAAGAAGCGAGCGAGCTCGCCGACGACTTTTAAATCCGCCCGTCGCGCTCCTAGCGCCATCTCGCTGGTAATGAAGAAACGTTTATAAGCGCCTGCCGTCTCTGAGTCCATCCAGCGGTAAAGGGTGTGTATATAACGCTCGCCGTTAGCTACGTGGAGGATCTGCGTTTCGTGGCGTAGTGGTTAGCGCCCCTCGCTGCGGAGTAAGAGGTCCCTGGTTCGATTCCGCGCTACGGAAGCATTTTTCTGAATGATTTTTCTTTGGGGCTTTATATATATATATATATATATATATATATATATATATACGGTGCATGACGACGGCGACGGCAAAATCCAGCCGAGACTGTCCATATAATTGCTATCGCAACAAAAATAGCAAAAAAAGATCATCTAGCAGACCTAGTAACTGTGCAGGATATTGATGAGAGAGCAGCGAGGCTCTCGCCCTTTCTAAGGCCGACGTGGTTGCACTTCGCTCTGCCTGGGCGCTACTTCGTTTTCGCCAGACGAGTAGCTGACGTACTTTTTCTTCCTCGTTCACTGCTGCAGCAGCCGTTGAGCGCACTCTGCTCTGATTAATGCGCTTAATGAAATATTTCGAATTTTCTAAAGCAAGTTTGAACTTCTACATTCACAGTAGAGTGATTGAATGGTATTTCTGCAGTAGTATTTTTACGCCATTATTTGCTTGAGTAACGTTACAGTTCCAAATCATCCCGTCCCCTTCGAGCAACATATTCTCAAAACCATTTCACCTCTTCGTATCGCGTTTAATCTCACGTTGCAGTAGGACGGTGATTTCTTTCAGACCACTCGAAAAATTCCCGTGGGTTCTGTCGAGAACGTGATCGGTATTCCTACAAAGTTTCATTTTGATACAATAGATCATTTTCTTATATATATGCCCGCTGCTTTACTCTGCCTTGCTTTCCATAAAAACAACTCATCTTTATACGACCATCTGTAATTGCACAACGAGCGCTATTACGTGAGAGCGCACACCACTTTTTCCTCTTCCACTTCCTTTTTCTGCTCGCTTCCCTTTTCCCCAGTGCAAGGTAGCAGATCGGGTTGGCAGTTTTGTTAACCTCCTTACTCTTTCTTTCTTTCTTTCTTCTTTCTTCTTTCTTTCTTTCTTTCTTTCTTTCTTTCTTTCTTTCTTTCTTTCTTTCTTTCTTTCTTTCTTTCTTTCTTTCTTTCTTTCCTTTCTTTCTTTCTTTCTTTCTTTCTTTCTTTCTTTTTTTCTTTCTTTCTTTCCTTCCTTCCTTCCTTCCTTCCTTCTTTCTTTCTTTCTTTCTTTCTTTCTTTCTTTCTTTCTTTCTTAATCTCACTCCGGTATCTTTGTGTTCTGTCCGGTGCGATTTCATTAGCACGAAATAGATACGTTCTTCTGATTGCCAATGTGTCTGCAAATTTCCAGTGCGTTTTTCCGAAGCACCTACTCTATTCATTCAATGTTTCATTTTAATTTGGATTTCAGTCATTCAACAGGAAAGAGAGAGAGAGAGAGATCTATATATGAAGAGGAAGGCCGGGAGGGTAACTAGATATCAGCATCCGCTTTTCTACCCTGCAATGAGATGGCGAAAGAAAGGTTGGAAACAGAGCGCAGAGAGAGAGTGAAAAAAAAACACACACACACACAAAGAGAATAAAAAACAAATGATAAAAAACACAAATGAAGGCCGTTGTAATTACAGTTGTTCAGAAAGGCCGGGTGATCGCAAGAAGCGCAGCAGCGCTTGCACGGCCTTCTGCGACGTTAAGCCCGCCGATCGCGTAGAATTCTTTCTTACGACAGTGGTCGGTCGTCGAACTTGTTGAGCCCGTTGCAAAGGGATAGTTTTTCGCGCACTGTACTGCGGGCAGTCGCTAAGAACACTTACAATCGCTCACAGTGGCTTTCTCGGCAAACTTTGATTGTTACGTCAAGAAATTGCGTGGGTGTGCGCGCATAAGTGTTCCCCAATTTTAAAATATTCTTTTATATTAATTGTCCGTGCACCCTGTCCTCATCGCCCGTAGCCCCTATTACAATATTTGCATTTTAGATGCGAAGCATCTTATGGCGGAGTTCAATCCGGTGGTGGTGGTGGTGTGCGGCGTGACCTCCCTTACTACGCATGCGCAAACGCTCTTCACACACCTCCTCTCCACTGCCCCTCTCCCCCTCTCCACTCCCCCTCTGAAACGCGGGCTCGACATGCCAAAACGCTGCTTCGCATCGCCTCATGGTCCCCTTTAGCGGGAGATGGTGTGATTTTTTATTATTTCTTATGACATCTTCATTTTATTTCTTTACAGTTCTTTCTGCCCAGATTCTCCAAGAGCCATTTTTTCCTCAATAGCAGATGCGACAATTGCAGATGCGTAAGTCGAAGAACAGCATAGCTCAAAATATATTTTTGCATCAACCAAGAGATAGAGAACACAGGAAAGGCAGGGAGGTTAACTAGCCTATGCCCAGTTTGCTAACCTACACATGGGGAGGGAAAGAAGGGGGTAGAAGCGAAAAGCATCTTCCCAAAATATCAACACCCTTACCCGCTCATATTTAAAATCAGCAAAAACAGCGAGGTGTCGAATACTAAATTGTTTCTTTTTCTTTCTTTTTCTTTCTTTTTTTTCAATTTTTGCTACAGACTAGAGGTTAAGTTGTTATTGCGATTATACATTACAAATTTGTGCTTTCTCCGACACCGCAATATTTTGCCACAGTGTCATTAGCAGTAATTCTGTAGCAAAGGGAGAGCTTGTTGTGTGTGTTGGTGTCACGGTAACGGAGCGTAAAGCCCCGTGCACACAACGCAGACACAGTGCCTAAAATATGCACATGAAAATCTGCGCATCAGTGCAGTGCGTCCGTAAAGCGCACGTTTCATCGAAAAACAACTTCCTCCATTCTAGGCAAGGGTGCCTTGGACGATTTCAGAAGCATTTGTACAATGACGTGAGGAAAAGTTATTGAAATAGTTAAATAGCAACTAACGATCTAAAAATTAGTTTGCTCAGCTTATCCTCTTCGCCCTGGCGTAACAAGATACAGAGGTGGGGGAGTGAGAGCGAAGTGATGAGAAAAAAAAAAAAGAACTGCGGCAAATTTCCCTGTTAATGTCGAGTGTGCGAAGAATTAGTCGCTCCGGCAACGCTAGCCGACACTGGCCAATCTCAATTAAAGACTAGACACCTATAGGCAGCGAAGATTAGCCAGTGCTGACATTATTCATTACGGAGCCTCGCACGCCTCACTGCTCATAAGGGCTTCCTAATGTATTTTCTCTTTCTTCAGAATTAACCGTTTAGTTTACATGACGCCTTCAGGGAAATGATCAAGCGGACACAGCTCCCCGACCTGCCCACGACGGCGTAAGTAGTGTCGCCATTCCCCTATCAAGATCGGACGCAGCAAAACGAGTTCGTGCGCTAGCACGTCATGTAACGCTGGACCTGTGAAATTCAACGACGTTTTAAAGTGCACGCCTGCATGCCTTCGACACTGCTCTTCAACTACGTATCCCATCCGACCTATCACGACGTGACTCTATCCTGCTGGTCCATCTCTGGCTGCGAGCGGCAAACTCGAACGCATATTCATTCACTATTGGAATGGCGCACCTACTCTGCGGCGAGTGCACCCGCTTTCAGACGCAAACAGACCTGTCAGCCGCATTAGGCCAGCTGGACAGCCGCTTTCTGACAAAAAACAAAATTCTAGGGCACTGGACTTCAACGCGAGACGCTATGTGGGCGCTCCTGCGGTTTCTTGGAGAAAACAGGACTGAACGACACGCTGCGACAGTTCAGTCACTACGTTGATAAGTTGCTTTTAGACGGCGCTGTTGTTGTGACTTTGTGGCGTCGTTACAGACTCTCTTATCATTTTCCTTCTTTCGCGCCCCCTTTCCCTTTCCCAAGTACAGGTTTACCAACCGGAGATTTCCTTTGATTAACCTCCTTATCTTTCCTTTTCCTTTCTCTCTCTCTTGATCATAGTTTCATAAAACTTTTATGCTCTGTTTTACTTTGCTAATACCTTTTTTTTTTTTTCGCAGTTCTATAGCAGAAAAAATGTTTTTAGGTGAACATAAACGTCACTACAGGGTTTGCGTTACGTTTACAGCTGACAAAAAATCATGATTTAGAAATACGCTATTCGGTATATCGAAAATCATGCGTTGGAATTTGGTAGCTTAACTCCCATCGACCCGAAGAGAACATTGAATCCTTTAAGATGTATAAAAGAAATCGAGCACATACACAAAAAGGCAAGTGAGCTCCATCGCCCGAGTTAGACGCAGGCTTTGTCGCTCCACTGCAAAAGGCTCAGATGCCAGGTATAGATCCCTCGTTTATCTTTTTTCTCTCTCTCTCTCTCTCGTCTTTACCCTCGCACCTGAAAAGTAGCAGCAGGCCGAGAGCCTTCGCTGCGGCTAACACTTTCCCTTAACCCTACGGTGCGGAAGAGACCACTACCACCGGAGCCATTCGTCGTTTCTGCACCCCCGACGCCAGGCCCAGCGAAGAAGAAAACTCGCGCGCTTTTTTTCTTTTTCTTTTTTGCTTTGTCGGGGGAGAGGCTCCGCCAATGTTAAAGCGAGACGAGCGGGGTGAGCAGAGAAGACGGTGCGTAGGAAAGGGGACTCCGAAAGAAGACCGGGTTGTGCGGAAAGCAATGGATCGAAGATGCCTTGGGATTTAGTCCGCGTTCCACGAGGAGCCACTAAATCTACTGCGGCCGAAG